>NW_017671654.1:32675-124810 GCF_001879085.1 Nicotiana attenuata | reverse complement strand
ACTACAAAATTTTGGAGACCGATCCGTTATTAATTAGAATTCAACCACCAAGATGAAGGTTAAGACTATGAGATAAAACCTATGAAGTGCACTCTCACTATATGGTAGAAGTGTAAAAAAAAATTTTAAAAAAATCCAAAATATGTGAAGTGCACTGCCACTATATGGCAGAAGTTAAAAAAAATTCAAAATCTGTATAGGCGGATGGATAAAGACAAGCTTCTACAATTAATTGTAGTCATGGAGGAGAGTAATGGTTGCATGGAGGAGTGTAATGGTGCATAGAGGAGTGAAATTGACTACTGGGAAGTGTAATGGTTGCATGAAGGAGTGGAAGGGACTATTGGGAAGTGTAATAGATGCATGGAGGAGTGGAAGGGGCTGCTAGGATGTGTAATGTCCGCATGGAGGAGCGGATATAGCTACTGGGAAGTGTAACGGTTGCATAGGGACTCTACAAAGAGACTTTAAGTCCTAGTTGGAAGTGGACCAACTTATAAGCTTAGCCAAACACCCTCTTAGTCACCAAGCTTTTTCACCGCTAAAATATAACTAATTTTAGACAAATAACAATTTTCACTAGTTGCCTACAATATTAGAGATGAAACTAGTTTGTCACCAGTAACTTTAGATATTGTGACTAATGTTACTAAATAACTAGCGACAATCCATTTTTTTGGTGGAAAACTTGAGTAGATAAAACTATCGCTACGAAATTTTTGTTTCTTCACTAAATGTATGTGCGTGTGCATTTAAGTACGACTCTAATTTTTGTTCCAAAAAGATAATAACAGTGATGAACTTTATATGCTACCTAATAATTTCATAGGTAAAATAGAGATGATACACCGATCGTCACTAATTTGTTTATGCTATTAGTGACAAAAACTAAGGTTGCAAAAAATATAAAACTTTTAGTGAGGAAACTATTTTGTAGCGAAAATATAACTAATTTTAAGACGAACAATTATTTGTCACCAATTGTCTACAACATTAGTGACGAAACTAATTTATCACCAATAATATTAATTTTGTGGCTAATATTAATTAATATTTGGCGCCAATTCATTTTTTTGTGGTAAACTTTAGTAGACAAATTTTGCTATAAAATTTATGTTTTGTCACTAAAAGTATGTGCCTCATATATTTAAGTATGAAATATAATTTTAGTCACAAAAAATGAATAATTAGTGACAAATTTTCTATTGTAGCTAATATTTTTGTGGTTGAAAATCACACTTGTTGTAGTGGCTTCTTAGTTGAAGCACTATATATTTAAGTGTTAGGGTTAGAAAGTAATAAAATATTATTTTAGTGATACAGTAATATAGAAACTATAATACAATAGTTTAATCGTATTTTTTTAGTATACTATGCGTATATTTTAGTTTATTTCGTTTAATTGGTATAGTATATGCATATGAGTATAAATTGCTTTATGAAAAGTAGTGTAGCATGCATGTGTAAATGTGAAAGAAGCATAGGGAAGATAAGACAATTAAACTAATGAGAGAGAATTGGAGGGAAAAAATTAAATTAAAAAACAAATCTGCTAAAGGGTATATCTGGAAAACGAAAATGCTTAAATATCCATTATACCCTTAAAAGCCGTGCGAAGTTACTATAATACCCCCATTCTGAACATTTGGATCATTCTTAATTTGGCCAAATATATTTTCCGATATCTTATATGTTTTATTTATCTTGACTTGACATTGACAATTGAGCAGCCTCGAATAATTCTGATATGCCTTGAAATATGGAACTTAGATAGATAGCTACTTACGTGACCATGTATTTGTCCAAATTTTGCTGAAATTGTTCCATATTTCCATGAGTAGTTAAAAGTGGTTGATGGCAGCTATATATTGGTCCATGACCTGTAATCTAATTATAATCATTAGGTTGAAAAGTCGTCCATTAATTTTTGATCAGTTGTCTCACTTAAATTTGCTTTATTAGCAATTCATCGTTCCTAAGCTAAACTTAATTAAGACACAACTGGGCGTTATCAATTTGGTTGGATCAATACCATATAATAAGGTCCATCATGTTATGATTGAAAAAGTCAGGTGTCATGTGAAAGCTAGTAAAACGATAAATTAGACAATAAAAGAGAAATATACCAAAAGAGACCCAAACATTTAACGTGGTTCGGCAAATTGATCTACGTCTACGGCGGAGATGAGCAATCCACTATATAAAAGAGAGTACAAAATATCAAGAGAACAACCTCACGAAGAGGCAAACACAAGTGACACACTAACACTTGTCCCGTAAAATTCTCCCCCCTAAACACGACTCTCAAACCCCATATGGCTACATTGTGGATGCTCTTAAATGAGAAGGACGGATCTTCAATTTATAGAACTCCAAACCTTTTCCTACAAGAAAAGGGATTAGCCAAATATCGAAGAATTATTTTTTCCTTTTAGGAAAATAAAAATTCAATTATGGTAAATATGTTGCCCTTTCCTTCAACAGATAGGAAAACCAAATATGGTAAGAAAATCATGACAACACCTAACAATTCTTCCCCCTGGCCTGAATTTTCTAACAAAATAAATGTTATTTATGGCTTGAATTATTTTCTTATATTTTTAGGAAACCCATAGTCCTTATAGGTTTAGGAAAACGCATTGTCCTAATAGATTTGGGAAAGGAAAACCTATAGTCCTTGTCAAATTGGAAAACCTTTCTCTTATAGGTTTGGGACCTTTTGGGATCTATATATACGGGTTGTAGTTGGGGATTCTACAGATTGTATTGTGCTTTTCTTCTCATTCATAGTGAAAAACTCTCTCTGCTTTTGCCCCGAGGATTAGGCTTAGCCGAACCTCGTTAAATTCTTGTGTTGATTTTTCTTCTCTATTTGCTTTGTGTGTGATTGTGTGCTAGTTAACCCACGATATTCCGCAACAATTGGTATCAGAGCAATGTTCGGGTTTCTACATATAATCTAGGGTTAAGATGTCTTCATCATCTTCAACAAAGTACGAAGTAGAGAAATTTGACGGGGTTCTAGTTTCAGTCTATGGAATATTAGGATGAAATCGTCCATGGTGTTACAAGGGTTATGGAAGGCAATTGATGAGGATTTTCCTGAAGAGATGAAGGAGACAAAGAAGGCAGACTTGAAGGAGAGGGCTTTCAGTGCGATCTTCATGAGCGTTACAGATAGCGTTCTTCGGGAAATTGCTGAAGAAACTTCTACTGCAACGGCATGGAAGAAGCTGGAAGATCTGTATTCTAAGAAATCGCTAACAAACTGCCTCTACCTGAAAAAGAGGTTATACAATCTCCGTATGAATGAAGGTACACCTGTTAAAACTCACATTGATGAGTTTAATTCAATTATAATGGACCTGAAGAATGTGGATATCAAAATTGAGAGTGGGGATCAGGCCTTGATTGTGTTATGTTCTTTACCACCGTCTTATGATACTTTTGCCGATACGCTGCTATATGGGAAAGACAGCATTTCACCAGAAGATGTTAGTAATGCACTAAATTCTAAAGAGTTGCCAGACAGCATAATGGAGGGCGAGGGTCTTGTGATTAGAGGAAGAACACAACAAAAGGACTTTAACAGGAAAAAGTCAACAGCCAGATCAAAGTCTAGAGCAAGGAAGCAACATTGTTATGATTGCGGGGAGCAAGGTCACTACAAGAGAGATTGTCCTAAGCTGAAGGAGAAAAGAGGGAAGCAGAAAATAGATAATTCGGCAAATATTGTTGACACTGTCAATAATTCTGATGATAGTAACTATGTAGGGGAAGCCTGTGCTGTAAGTTCTAGTCATGGGCAGAATTCTTGGGTTCTTGATTCTGGTGCTACTTTCCACATGTGTCCACATAAGAATTGGTTTGCAACTTACAAGCAAATGAGTGGGACTGTCTATATGGGAGATGATAATCCATTACCAGTAGAGGGGGTTGGTAACATCAAATTGAGAATGTTCGACGGAATTATCAGAAAGATTGAGTGTTGGCATGTTCCTCGGATAAAGAGAAATTTTATTTCTCTTTCGACTTTGGATGATCAAGGGTATAAATTTCGCTCCGAGAATGGAATACTTAAAGTGTGTAAAGGCTCCATGGTACTCATGAAGGGTAAACTACATTCTAAATTGTATCATCTTTAGGCAAGTGTAGTTGAAGGGGAAGCTGTGTAGCTTCTGGGGAAAGTGATCTGAATCAGTCTCAGTTGTGGCACTTGCGACTTGGCCATATGAGTGATAATGGATTGTCTTTGTTGAGTAAGCAGAATTTGGTGAATGGGTACAAAAATCAAGTTTTGAATTTTGAGCATTGTGTGTTTGGTAAACAGAGAAGGGTAAAGTTCATCAAGAAGGCCGAGCACAAGACCAGAGACAAGTTAGATTATATACACTCTGACTTGTGGAGTCCAAACAGAGTTCCCTCCAAGAGTGGTGCCAGGTATTTTATGACTTTGATTGATGATTACTCAAGGATGGTGTGGGTGTATTTTCTGAAAACAAAAGATGAGGCATTTTCGACATTTATTAAATGGAAGACGATGGTTGAGAGGCAGATGGAAAGAAAAGTTAAGCGTCTTTGAACTGACAATGGGTTGGAATTTTGCAGTTCTGAGTTCGATAATTTCTGCAGCAGGGAGGGTATAGTGAGACACCGCACTTGTGTCGGAACACCACAACAAAATGGTGTTTCAGAACGTATGAATAGAACGCTTTGTGATAGGGCACAAATCATGCTTTCACACTCATGTGTTAGCAAAGATTTTTAGGCTGAAGCAATCAATACAGCTTGTTATTTGGTCAACAGATCTCCATCCACAGCTATTGAGTTCAAAACTCCTTTTGAGGTATGGTCCGGTTCGCCTGCTGATTATTCAAATTTAAGGATATTTGGTTGTCCTACTTATGCTCATGTGAGGGAAGGAAAACTTGAGCCGTGGGCAAAGAAGTGCATATTTCTAGGGTATGCAACTGGAGTGAAAGGTTATAGGTTGCGGTGCACAGATCAAAAGACTCCAGGGCTAATTATCAGTAGGGATGTAACATTCTATGAATCTGCCTCACTAGACAGTCAGAGGGAGAAGGCAATAGCAGAAACAAATCGTGGTGTCAGTGACCGCATAGAGCTAGAAATTGAATCTCCACTAGCTCACCCCAGTAGTTCTAAAGTAAAGGAAGTGGAGGAGGTGCAAAATATTGATCAAGATGATAATGTTGATGCACCTACGCAACAACCCTATAGCATTGCAACAGGCAGAGAGAAGAGAGTGATCAATCCACCACAAAGGTTTGCAAACGTAGCTGATAGTAATTTTCTTGGATATGCTAATTTTGTGGAGTTTGCTTTGTCTGTTGCAGAGACCATTGATGTGCTTGAGTCTAATAGCTATAAAAAAGCTATTTCTAGTCCAGAAGCAGATCAATGGGTTGGTGCTATGAGTGAAGAGATTGAGTCTCTTCATAAGAATCAGACATGGAAGCTTGTTCCATTGCCAAAGGGACAGAAGGTACTTGGCTGCAAATGGATTTTCAAAAGAAAAGAGGGCAATCCAGGGGTTGAAGCATCAAGGTACAAGGCAAGATTAGTAGCTAAAGGTTTTACACAGAGGGAGGGGATAGATTACAATGAAGTGTTCTCTCCAGTGGTAAAGCATAGCTCTATCAGGGTCTTACTGGCTTTGGTGGCTCTTCATGACTTAGAACTAGAGCAGTTAGACGTGAAAACTGCATTCTTGCATGGTGAGTTGGATGAGAAGATTTATATAAGTCAACCCGAGGGATTCATTACCCAGGATAAGAAAAATCATGTTTGCTTGCTTAAGAAATCTTTATATGGTCTGAAACAGTCGCCTAGGCAGTGGTATAAAAGATTTGATACATTCATGATTCAAAATGCATTTTCTCGAAGTGCATTTGATAGTTGTGTGTATTACAAAAAGCTTGAAGACGGTTCTAGTGTATATTTGTTGTTATATGTGGATGACATGCTTATTGCTGCTAAAAGCATGTCACATATTACCCGATTGAAGCAACTAGGTGAGGAGTTTGAGATGAAGGATTTAGGTGCTGCAAAGAAGATATTGGGGATGGAGATTACTCGAGATAGAAGGGTAGGAAAGCTGATGTTGTCCCAACGGTCCTATATTGAGAAGTCCTCAAGAGATTTAATATGACAGGTGCTAAATCTGTGTCTGTTCCTTTTGCTTCCCATTTCAAGTTATCTGCAGACATGTCACCAAAAACAGACGAGGAGATGGAGCAGATGTCTAGTGTTCCATATTCGAGTGTTGTAGGTAGCATTATGTATGCTATGGTTTGCACTCGCCCTGACATTTCATATGTTGTTAGTGTTGTGAGTAGATACATGACGTGTCCTGGTAAAGAACATTGGCAGGCGGTGAAGTGGATCTTGAGATACTTGAAGGGTACTGCAGATGTAGGCTTGACTTTTTACAAAGACAAGTTGAGTGAATCCTTAGTTGGCTATGTCGATTCAGATTATGTAGGGGACTTGGATAAGAGAAGATCTCTGACAGGCTATGTTTTTACTCTTTCTAGTAGTGTCATCAGTTGGAAGGCGACTTTGCAGTCTGTCGTTGCTTTGTCTACCACAAAAGCTGAGTATATGGCAATTACGGAAGCAGTTAAAGAGGCTATTTGGCTACAAGACTTGGTAAGTGATCTTGGACTAGCTCAGAAGAAGACACAAGTTTTTTGTGATAGTCAGAGTGCCATTCATCTTACTACGAATCAGATGTTTCATGAGCGGACGAAGCATATTGAAGTCAGACATCACTTTATTCGAGACATTATATCAAAAGGGGTTGTTAATGTGGAGAAAGTGTCTACGCATGATAATCCAGCTGATATGATGACCAAGGCAGTCCCGGCCAACAAGTTTAGGCATTGCCTAGACTTGATTGGTGTGTGCAGTACTCAATAGAGCCCTTGCGAGGGCTGAGGGCAAGGTAGAGAGACGTTGTTCCTGTTGATGAAGAGAATTCAAGCCAAGGGGAAGATTTGTTATTTGTGGCTTGAATTATTTCCTTGTATTTTTAGGAAACCCATAGTCCCTATAGGTTTAGGAAAATCCATTGTCTTAATAGATTTGGGAAAGGAAAACCTATAGTCCTTGTCAAATTGGGAAACCTTTCTCTTATAGGTTTGGGACCTTTTAGGATCTATATATAGGGGTTGTAGTTGGGGATTCTACAGATTGTATTGTGCTTTTCTTCTTATTTATAGTGAAAAACTCTCTCTGCTTTTGCCCCGAGGATTAGGCTTAGCCGAACCTCGTTAAATCCTTGTGTTGATTTTTCTCTCTATTTGCTTTGTGTGTGATTGTGTGCTAGTTAACCCACGATATTCCGCAACAATAAACTTGATCCACCTTCTTCATATAATCTTCAATAAGTCGCATCTCCAAATCTCCACCGCAAAGTTTGTCTCAACGTGCGTAGCACTCCGGTCAAATTTCTCAGACAAAAATCATGATTATCGTCAAATACGTTGCGGCTAGATCTAAACCCGCTAAGAAAAATCTGTCTTGAACCTCGCTCTGATACCACTTGTTATGTCGAGGAAGAGACAAAACCGAAAATAAAGAAGATTTTAAAAAAAAATAAAGAAGATAAAGAGCACCAAATTTTAACGTGAAAAACCCTTCAAATTGAAGGTAAAAATCACGGGATCACAAAGATCCAAAAAGCTCCACTAAAAAACCAGGACAACACCTAACACATTATGTTATACAAAATATAGAAAAGGAAAGATGGTCAACCAAGGACATATATATCATTTCAAAAACAATTATTGTATTGTTTGCATTTCTTAAATGCCTATGTTTGTCCTCCTTAATATACGTGGACCCCACATTTCCTTGACCACATCACTCCTTTAAAAGTATAAATGTACTATTGATTAGACTACTTTTGCATAGAGTTACTCCATGCAAATACTCATTTTGAATATTTTTTCTCATTTGATAAATTGTTAATTTTTGTTTTAGTCAACTAAAAGTTTTCACAGAAAAAGTAAATTTAATTTTAAATAATAAAGCAACAAAAAGAAATATAGATAAATATTTATAATATTTTCATATTTACGCATACTATTTTAACACAATTTAAAAAATAAAATTAAAAGGTTTTCATGTATTCACACTATTTGAAGGCGATTTCAAACCTAAAAGTTTTATATTCAAAAGTAATTTTAAAAACTATAGTTTGGTAAACCTTAAAAGTTAATTTAAGTGATGATATTTGTTTATCTGTTCTAGGAGATTATCTCTTATGTACTTAATTGATGTGAAATTTTGATTTATATGGTTTGAACTCCATTCTTCCATGATAAGTTTTCAACAATCTATAAATTGTCTTAAAATATTTTATATTATTTCATTATAAATATTAACATATGATAAATCTATAGAAAAAATAAAAATATTTCTCTTATATCCATAATTAAGAAAAAATAAAATCACTATAATTTGTATAGACTTATATCAAATATTTATCTTATCACCAGTAACATCATTTTAAACAAGTTATAATAAAATATAATTTGAACTACTATATTGAATTACTACAATTTGTATAATGTTAATATTTCTTTAGTACAGTTGGTTCTCTTTGTTTGAAGTAGTAAATTACCTCTTTAGGGATGCAAGTCCCTTTGGAAGTTCTCTTTGTTGACTGTACTAAAAATTTCTCTTGATTTTGTTGTATATAAGACATAAAGTAAAATCATAAGTTTTTTTTTAAACTTTTCTCGTACTGTAAAGAATGATTTTGTTCGTTTTAACTTTCATTAGGTAGCTGATTGTTCCCACTATTGAAACACTTGCAAGACCAAATTGGATGTATTCAAAATTAGTTTACAAATAGATCGGTAAGTTTTTTTATTGTAGAAAAATTGTTAATATAAATTACACTTGTATCTTTAATGTATTATCTTGTTAAAAATTCTAATATAGTGGGAAAATAATACCATTCAATCACTTTTACAATTTGATGTTAAAATGAGTATTATAGCACATAGTCTTTTTATGTTAATAATTGGAGCAACTTATGCAGGTTATAATTTATAGTTCAATTTTTTGTAAATTATTAAAATGAATTAATTGTAAATTGTGATCCCCAATATCATTCTCTTCAGTTATTAAATGAATATAACAATGATCGACTTATTTATCAAAAAATTAATTGAGCACCGACAGACAACAATTTTAAGATTACAATGTTGGGCCCGTATACGGGCCTTTCCTCATCTAGTTATGTTATACAAAAAGAAAATCTTCCATGAAAAGTTGCCCACCAAATGGTAACCGGTAATAGAATAAATCAACATGATCCTTGTCTTTTCTTTCAGTCTAGTTTTGGTTCCTCTTATTTCTCGAACTGTTAGGCACATAACTAAAATAGAAAAATGCTTACTTCAGAAATAGACATAGGAAAACGTATGCTTTAGCTTTATTAGACCAAACATTCTAATTAACCTGATTACTGTATATTATTCATAAGATTCTCTTAATTTTTTTTTTAAGAGTGAGCAATTTCTATATAACCATTAAACGATTTTCTTATAATGATAAGTAATTTGATTAAAGAATTATAGTACTATCAAGTTTCGCCTTTGAGACATAGGTATAACCGTATAATAATACTTGCTCGTGTGCATGGCTAGAAGTGTGAATGAAGCAGAATGTTTAGATATTTGATCAGTAAGATCAATTAAAGATAATAGAAAAGGGTGCGGCACCTAGAATATTTTAAACCATTTCTAACATATCTCTCTACCCAAGCTTACTTAAGTGAAAGCAACGTAACAGTAAAAATCAATCCCAATTTTTATTTAAGTGGGCATAAAGTTTTTAAAAAATATACTTTTAAAATCCGTGGTCTAAATCTGTCTAGTTATAAATTATTTCGCCTAAAATGAAAAATTTAGAGTTACATTGTTTCTAAAAAAGTATCATTCGTTTTTTACAAACAAAAAAGAGAAAAATAGGAGTATTACATAAATGGGGAAGGAGTAAATAACTTTGATATGTGTCAGCATCAATACAGCTTGATCAAATAAAGACAGCTTAATCTAAACCCTTCAATTTCTCCCAGCTCCATTTGAAAGAGAAACAACTCCTAAATCACTCTTCTTTTGCACCTTCTTCGATAATAATATTCCCCAAGTGATCTTTTTTCTTAGTTTTTCAATTACGTAATATACATATTATTGAAGTATGTGACCATCTCATTTTAAAGTGGTAAGCTGTTAGAGAGAACACATTTTATTTACTTAATAATTATATCTCCAGCACGCCCCCTCTGTCCGCGGTGGGACGGTGAGACTCGAACCCAGGATATTTACCTGCTCTGATACTATGTTACAGTGTGTGGCCATCTCATGTAAAATGTTAAGCTGTTAGAAAGAACATATTTTTATTTACTTAATTATGTCTCCGACGGGTATTTAATTCAGGACTGTAACACTATAAATTGTCCACCACTTCGCGTCTCCTCTTCTTATCTTCACATTTGTTTTACAAATTCCAATCCACCCCTCCAAGAAAACTACTTCTCCTCTCCTCTCTTCTCCTCCCACTGAAGTTTATACCTTTCAGCAGCTTTTCTCTGCAAATTTTTGTGGTTTATAAAAGCAACATTAATGGAATGCTTAAACATTGACAAAATGGTTTGTGCACTTTCCTTACCTTTAATTTCCATTACTAAACTTTCCCATTCATTTCCTTTTATGCACATCTTAATTCTCCATTCTTCAAGTGCATGCATGAACATTCTGGTCTTTCTTCTCCTCTTTTCTTTTTTGTAATATGGTTTAATCTGGCTTTCCTTTTTTCCTTTTTTTTTTCTTAATGATGATGCAGTCTTTTTCGTAAAAGTTATGTATGTTCTGTGCATTTTAATACTCCAATATAAAGGAGTTTTACATTATCACTTTGCTTAAATTGAATTACAACAAGTAAATTTTTCATATCAAATTTGATCTGATAGACTGGAAAATTAACCTGTTATAGTCAGTTAAATTGCATAGATGATATTTTATACTGTATGTAACTTAACACTATTTTTGTATTATGGCATCCAAAAACCAGAATCTTAAAATCTTAAGGTTCACATATCATCATTTCATTTCTTACTATCGACGACAGAGCCAGCTTTACCATGATCTGGATGTTTTTTCTTATAAAATTAAAAATTATACCTCAAGCTGCTCAATGTTGATTAATGGGTTAGAAGTGGTCTTCTTTTCATTCTTTTCTTTTTCGTGATCACTCTCTATTTTTTACCTCATTTCATTAAGAAATTAGGAAATGTTCTAGCTTCTCAAAAAAGAGAAGAACATTGAATTAACTCTTGATAGTTTTCCGGGGGTGACCCTCCATAAAGCAAGTAAAGCAACCGCTTTAGGTCATATATTTGTGAGGCCTTATTTTTAGACTATTTATAAGTTTTAAAAAGAGTTCTGTAAGGTGAAAAAGTTTGATTTCTTTCTTTAACAAATATAGAGAAGAAGGATTTGCAACTGCTATGATTTCTACCAAGGTAGTTGCACTTGAAATGAATATCGAACCTGAATTTCGTAAGAAACGTGTGATATATAGAAAGTAACAATATGATTTGAAGTTGATAATGAAATCTCAAAATCTTTCGAAGAGTCCTTTAGAGTTGATTACTTTTATACATAACAGACAAGGATATTTTTTCACTTCAAAATAGATTTGAACAATTAGAAGGATATGAAAATATTTTTGGTTTTCTATTTGGCAATAAAAACTAGGATCCCTAGATTTTGTAAATTTAAAAAAATACTGCCTTAACCTTGAATGTTCCTTAAAGCATAATAATCAATTCGATATTGATGGTTTAGATTTATTTTCTGAATTAAAATTATTAAGGAAATAGTACATTTAGAAGATAACAGTTTAATTGATACACTTAATCAAATAAAAAGATTTAATTTTTTTTC
The DNA here is from genome assembly GCF_001879085.1 of Nicotiana attenuata. Classification (NCBI taxonomy): domain Eukaryota; kingdom Viridiplantae; phylum Streptophyta; class Magnoliopsida; order Solanales; family Solanaceae; genus Nicotiana; species Nicotiana attenuata. The sequence goes on along the minus strand of NW_017671654.1, from coordinate 112,826 downwards.
AAATGCCTAAATTTCTTATGAAATAATGTTCATAACTCATGATACCGTTGCTTTAGCGGAAATAAGTTTTCAAAATTTAAATTGATAAAATCTTACCTAAGAACAACAATGTCACCACTCACAAGAAAAGTTAAATGGATTAGCTATATTGTCAATTGAGAACTACTTATTAGGAGTTATTGATAATAAGAAAACTATTAATAATTTTGTATCTAAGAAAAGCTAAAAAGATAGACTTCAAATAAATAATAATAATAATAATAAAAAAAAATTAAAAAGTCAAGGCTCCTCATAAAGTTTGGTCTTAGGCCACAAAATTCGCCGAGCCACCCCTGTAGTTTCCGAATTTTGACTTACTACAAAATAATGGACTATATCTATTTTTTTTTTCTTCAAAATGTTCACGTATTAGATCTTCAGGTTATATGCATGTGCTACCTTTCTTTGTTTGTTTTCCATTGTTTACCTTTCATTTTATCTTCATTGATCACCAGAATAACACTTTTTTGTTTGGTTTCCTTTTCTTTTCCAATCACTACATGGTATACACATTACAAAAACTTTAAAGGATTTTTACGCTATGAGAGTATCTTAATTTGTTATAGCACTAATTTACCTTATTTGAGGCTATTAAATACTCCATAGTGTTTGTTATTGTTAAGTGATTTGATATTGTAAAAACCTCTTTTTTGCAGTCAATGAAAGAAGTAAGAATCATAAAAATTTAAATCACGGGAGTATTGTCAGAGCTTGCCGTGTAGGCTTCTATTTTAAATTGAATACGAATATTAGATGTGTAAGTTCATGCAAAATTAACGTGCAGTAGTGCTATAATAGCAAATTGATAGCATAGAAATGCCACGGCTTCAAATTAATATATACATTCTGATAATAAGAGAAGCCAATCACGTCAAGTAATATTAATGACTCAGAAAGAGATCTTCAACTATAAAAGACTACTCCATTGATTATTGCAAATGTGCATTATTTCCTGTTGCAGACAAGATGTAATTATTTTACGTTTAACGTGTAAAAAGAACAGAGATCACGTCACGTACCTACCTCAACATACACGGGTTGTCCCTTTCATGGGATTAAGGAGAAAGCTACCCAAAGAAAACATAGGAGAAGTAAAATTAATGTTTGTGCTAAGAAAAGAAATATTTATGTCTTGAAAACAAAAGAAAATACATTATTATTTTTTGTTTACTTTAATTTTGTCTCTTTTCGTTGTACGATTTCTTCTTTTTAAATTCCTTTAAGTTATTTATGATATTTTTTTCAAGTAAAAATGATATTTGAAAATTAGAATTGTGTTTGGACATGAATACAATTTGGAACCGTTTTTGAATTTTGTAACTTCAAGTGAAATTTGAAATTTTCATTGCCAAACACTTATTCGAAAAAAAATTCATTTTTTCCGAAAAAGTGAATTTTTTTTATGGTCAAACAGGCCCTTAGGTATAAGTATGGTGATGAACAAAATGTAGTAAATGATAACGGGGAAATTACAATGACACTGCAATAATATTCTTTCTAATGTAGATACACAAATTAGCTTGAGTTGTGCTGGGCACTGTCCTAAAAACTATTTCAACAGTGTGAAATATTTTCCCATGATTAAACAAGCTTACCTCTATTTTATTTAGAAGATACAGGAATCAGCAAAATATTTATATTACAATAATCCAACAAGATTGAAAAGAGAATAAGGACAAAGAAAATTTAAAAATAAAATTAGAAATAATAGAAGTTAGGTGAGAAAGAGAAGAAAGCTAAGTAGAAAGAACTTTTTGTTTCTGATGATGGAAAACTGTGTAGCCAATGGTGGCCATTTATAGTTCTAATTGCATGAAACTTGGTTTTTGCACGGCAAAAATATGAATTTACCTTTTTATACTTCTTTTGCCACGGCTTCTAGAAGGGCTACGACATTTGTCCGAAGGGCTTTAAAATATTGCCACACAAAACAAACCATACTGATTAACTAAGATTAAGTCATAAATTAAAGTGAGAACGTTTATTCATGGAATAGGCGCAAACACCCAATGAGGATAAGTTACCTTGAACATGACTTTCTGACACACGACGACTCTTAACTATTAGAAATTTTCGGATTAATAGATAGTGTTCCTTGTTTTCTTTTAGCAGGGTCAGAGGGAGGAGAAGCTAGGGAATACAGAGGAAGAATTAACTCTTGATGGAACTGTGGATAAGCATGGTCATCCTGCTGTGCGTGCCACGACTGGAAGATGGTTTGCTGGTGTCCTATTACTTGGTAAATCTATTTAAATTCTGTCAACTTACAGATTTCTTCTTTTACATAATCATGTCAAAATGATTTATAACAACTATATTGATAGTATAAAATCGTTCGGCTACATTTCTGTGAATATGTTACTTAATGTATCAACTTATTTTGATTTTGGATGAATATATAGTGAATCAAGGTTTAGCTACACTAGCATTCTTTGGAGTTGGAGTGAATCTAGTCCTATTTCTTACTAGAGTTATGGGGCAAGATAATGCTGAAGCAGCCAACAATGTCAGCAAATGGACAGGGACTGTTTACATCTTCTCCCTTTTGGGAGCTTTCTTAAGTGATTCCTATTGGGGTAGATACAAGACTTGTGCCATCTTCCAAGCCATTTTCGTTGCTGTAAGTTATTCTACATGTCAATTTTCTCGTTTCACAATTCATATATATATGCTATGTTGCTCTGATTCTCCGAAAATATCGATGGGTGCGTGTCGGATCCTCCAAAAATAGTGTATTTTTGGAGGATCCAACATGGGTGCGGCAGCTGTTTTGGAGAGTCCACGCAACATAGCATATATGTCAAAATATACCGATAGTGTAAACAGAAGACTTTTACATTATTAGCTAGTAGTAGTATTAACCATTGCGGTTACCTACCTCATTTTCCAGGCTACTAATCCGACTTATTATTGATAATTACATGTAGGTATATAAAAATGTAAAATTCTTTCTCAATGTATAAAAATTAAACTCGTGTTGAGATATTTGTCTTTTGCAGGGACTAGTATCATTATCATTAACTTCATATATTTTCTTGATCAAGCCTAATGGTTGCGGAGATGAAAAAATGCCTTGTCGATCCCATTCGACTGTCCATACTGTGCTCTTCTATATGTCCATTTACTTAATTGCTCTCGGCAATGGAGGGTATCAACCTACCATTGCAACATTTGGAGCAGATCAATTTGATGAAGATCATCCTCAAGAAAGTCACTCAAAGGTGTCTTTCTTTAGCTATTTCTACTTAGCATTGAATCTTGGATCTTTGTTTTCAAACACTATCTTAGTCTATTTTGAGGATAAGGGAATGTGGACACTTGGTTTTTGGGCATCAGCTTGCTCAGCTATTCTGGCACTAGTTCTTTTTCTTATTGGGACGCCTAGGTACAGACACCGAAAACCTACAGGAAACCCCATTTCAAGATTTTGTCAAGTGGTTGTAGCTGCAATTAGAAAATGGAAGATAGAGCAACCGTCAAATGGATATGAGCTATATGAAGGTGATGGAAGAGATCTTGCTGATAATGGCAGTCGAAACATACTGCATACAAAGGAATTTAAGTAAGTTATTCTTATGAAATTTAAACCTTATTGTAAGATTATTTTAGTCTTAGATTTATTAACTAAATGAGAGGAGTGCAAATAGCGCCTAGATGGAGCAATTTTTGCTACATCTTAGCACCTCGAACCCCCTTCACCAGTGGCCGAAGCCACATTGGTTCAAGGGTGGTCAATTAAATCTCCTTAATTTGCCGGACAATTAAATTTCACAATGGTGCAATTTTTGGTATATTATATATATACACACACACATCCGATTATTCCCCCCATTCTGATCCTGCCATGGTTCCCAAATTGCTTGTTGTTTGTTTACATATATAAGTGTACGTGGATATAATTATAGCATGTTTTTTTTTGGTAACAGATTTTTGAACAAAGCTGCTATAATCACATCAAAGGAGAGATTTGATAATCCGTGGCGCCTTTGTCCAGTGACTCAAGTGGAAGAAGTGAAATGCATTCTAAGACTATTTCCAATTTGGCTTTGTACAATACTTTACTCTGTTGTCTTCACTCAAATGGCCTCTTTATTCGTGGAACAAGGCGATGCCATGAAAACAAAACTGTCACGCTTTCACATCCCTCCTGCAAGCATGTCAAGCTTCGATATCCTTAGTGTTGCAGCATTCATTTTCATCTACAGGCGAGTTCTTGACCCCTTCGTTGCCAGTCTAAAGAAGTCTTCTCAAAGAGGACTAACCGAGCTCCAACGAATGGGAGTTGGTCTTATTATTGCTATAATGGCAATGGTAGCAGCTGGAATAGTGGAGCATTTCAGGTTAAAATATGCCAACATAGATTGTCCTCATTGCACCAACTCAAGTTCTTTAAGTATTTTGTGGCAAGTCCCACAATATGTACTAATAGGAGCATCAGAGGTTTTCATGTATGTTGGACAATTGGAGTTTTTCAATGGACAAGCACCAGATGGATTAAAAAGCTTTGGAAGTGCACTTTGCATGACTTCTATTTCACTAGGGAACTATGTCAGTAGCTTGCTGGTTTCCATAGTTATGAGAATTTCGACTACCGATAATATGCCTGGTTGGATACCTGGAAACCTCAACAAGGGTCATTTGGATAGATTCTACTTCCTCTTAGCAGCATTGACAGCAGCTGATTTTCTGGTATACCTCATTTGTGCTAAGTGGTACAAGTACATTGAGTTTGAGGAAAGAAGTATTAGAAAGCAAGATGAAGAAAAGCAAGGTGATTTGAGATTCTAGGCTTGCAAATTCTTGAAAATTGATAAAAAACAAAATTCTCATCTCCATCACCCAATGTTAGCAGGCTGGTTGGCTTTACAAATGAAGGATTCATTGGTGCTAGCTACTTATGGTTGGTTGAGGAAAGTCATATCAATAAGAGTGTAAAACCTGTTTACATTGTTAGTGTATACTCTATTAGTTAATCGTAACTAGACTTAAAAGATCTTTCATTTGATGGGTAGCAATCTACATCACCCCTTAAAGATTGTGAGTTATGTTCATTTAAAGTTAGGTCTTATGCGTTGGACACATTTTACTCCTAAATAGTATACACATTTTACTCAGCTTCGATCATATCAACTTCATGTATTGGTCTTACAGTTCTACAATACATATATCCGAGGACTGTTGGGACTTCTCTGTATATACACCCTGCTGTATTCTAAATGAAAAATCGAGCCTAAGGACCGTTTGTGTAAATATATTATCAAAACACAAAAGCAAGTCTTTTGATCGCCCTCCTAATATACTGTGTATACAATATGTTAGGACTGCTCTGTATATCCACCCTGCTGTATTCTGAATGAAACATCGAGCCTAAGGATCGTCTGTGTAAATTTGTTATCAAAACACAAAGCAAGTCTTTTTTTATCACCCTACTAACATAATATGTGTATATAATAAACTGACAGAATCTGATCTTTTATACTTCAATGTCACACAAGAGGAGAGAGTGGTTTGTATGGTGTTCAATTTTCGCGTGCACAGATTATAGAAGGACCTGCTTCTTCTTTATGTTCCTTATACTACAATTACGGAAATAATAAATGCGGAAAGTAAAGAACACAAAGTATTTTTACGTGAAAAACACCCGGCTCAAAAGGTGAAAAAATCCACGACCTACTACTCAGTAGGATTTCCCCAACACTTCACTAAATTACTGAGACAAAACAACATTTATAAAAACTTTTTTGTAAACCTAAGGATTATCTCTAATCCCGTTGTGGCAACCATCCTTTGGGACATAGTCAGGCTCCGCCAAATGCTACAACGGTGGAGGAAGATGGCCGCTACTGCTGCCCGTCGCCGTGTCCCGACCGATGTACCTTCGGGACAAGTAGCAGTCACAGTTGGTGCCAATTGCAAGAGATTTGTAGTCCGTGCCACTTACTTGAACCACCCAATATTCAAGAAACTGTTGTCACAGGCAGAGGAAGAGTTTGGTTTTACTAACTCTGGCCTTTTAGCTATTCCTTGTGATGAATCTTTGTTTGAAGAGTTGCTCCGTTACTTGGCTCGATTCGACTCCGTTAACATTAATATGTCACGGTTCATGAAATTTGAAGATTTTCAAAGATATTGTCACATGGATATCCGAAGCAACCTTGATTTTTGGGGTGATTTTAGACCCCTTTTGCATTAGCAGGAGACACTTCGAGCAAAAGACGGATCAAGATTTTAAGTTAGTGAATACAGATTGTGAGAATAGGTACAGTTTTAGTATAAATATACATATTTTCCCGAAAATCTCTCAATTATATATGTTAAGTACAAGTTGAGCACAAGTGGATGTGCCCAGACGGCCAAACCTACTACTTAAATTCTGTTCCGAGAATGGGATTGGAGATGGCAAGAAGGTGGACGAGTTGATTCGCCGTAGAGTCGTCCCAGGTTTTGAATCGGAGTGAAAAACCAAGAACAGAGAGACTGTAGAAATGGCAAAGTTTTGTGCAGAAAAGCAGCGAGGAAAGAGACAAGAAATGATTAATGTGTTCAATTGTTTTGTACTTAATTTTTTTAAACTAAAGATTGATCATTGCTGATAGAATAGTGGAAATTGCAGAAAAATTAAGCATGTTTGTCCATTATCTATTGTACATTATAAATATACATGGTTTTGAATGATAAATGGATTATGATACAATGGCATTTTTGACAAGGATATTATTGTAATTAGTGTTGTATGCATATGTTGTAGTTAGTTTCATTGACAATTTCTTGTATCTTAATATAAATGAGAGTACTTCAGCTTCTTAAACTCAAGCAGGCCTTTTGTAAACTATTTTGTATTTTAAAATTCAACCTGGTATCAAGAGCACATGGCTTCCCAAACTTCTTCTTCCACTCAAACTTCTCCTCCAAATCAGACGATCTCCACTCAATCCTCTTTGGGTCTTCCAAATCCTCCTCCAACTATTTCTAATATTAAAGGTTTTGTACCTATTGAGTTGACATATCTTAATTATCTTACATGGAAAAAGGTTTTTCTTACCGTTCTAAAAAGTCACAACCTTCTTTCTTTGGTTGATGGCTCTATTCCATGTCCAGCATCAACCCATGATGAGTATCGACTATGGATTCAATGTGATACTATAACACTCAGTTGGATTAATGCCATTCTTTCACCTCCAGTTCTTGATTCTCTTCTTAACTATGTTTGTGAAACTTCCAAAGAGGCGTGGAATGTTCTTGCTTCTCTCTACCTTGATCAGGTTTCATCCTCGTCAATTCATCTGAAATCAAAATTTTAGAATTTTAAGAAAGGCTCACTTTCCATGGAGGATTATCTTCAACAACTCCACTCTCTTGCTTGTTCACTTAGAGCGGTTGGAAAACCAGTTTCTGATGATGATTTAGTAACCCAAGCATTGCAAGGACTTCCATCTTCCTATCGAACTTTTGTCTCTGGACTAAATGCTACAGGAACTCTCCCAACTTTTCTAGCATTGCGTCCATTACTTCTCACTGAAGAAGCACATATTAATGCAACAAACAATGATGATCCCACTTCTCACACTGCCTTACTTGCTTCCACTCCAACACAACTAATTTCTCAACCCCATTCTTCTACTTTATCTCATACTAATACATATTCAAAAGTATCATACATGGACGTGGTCGTGGTAGATCTAACAAAGGCAGGGGTCGAGGTCAATACTCTACTCGCTCTAATTTCTCAAATCAATGGGCTGGTTTTCAACACAATTTTCGTCCTTCCTCTCCAGGTGATGGAGTTCTTGGTCGACCTCCCTTCACGTCGACTAAACAATGTCAAATCTGTTTTCACTTTAGACATGTGTTGTTTAACTGATGAATAACTGAGTACGTACTAACGTGCTCGCCGTTGTGGGAGTACTCATAATGCCAGCAACCCACGTGAAACCTATGGGCTCTTTGTATTTTGTCTTTTGTTCAATCTTCTTTAAGATTAGATGTATTATACATTTTTTATTTTTATTTTCATCCATAAAACTAAAAATAAAAATAAAACGCGAAATGCAGTAATTAAACTCCTGCACACTTTGTCCATAGCCTAGTGTGCCTCTACCAAGAGTCATACTATTGACTACCTCCTTAACGGGGAAAAAAACGATATACACAATGTTCATCCAAATTGATGGCTATATGTCATGTGATCACTTTAAATACAGTTCTATCACTTAGCTACATTATACAGAGTCCGATCCAAGATTTAAATCTTAAGCTCAACCACAAAAAGATAGAATAAGAGGAGGTTGCAAGGAAGACTATTGTATCATTCCTTTTTTATTATGGAGGAAAGTTGTAACGGTTGAGAAATTAAAGAAGGTTGTTATCTCCTTCCTTTGCCAAGTCAAAAAACGGATTTCTTTTGGTTTTGAAACTGATATTTTCTCTTGCCAAGTCAAAAAACGAATTTCTTTTGGTTTTTAAACTGATATTTTGTCTCTTCCGTTATTCATTATGTTGAGATAGGCTGAACTAATATGGGGCCAGGCCCAATTCTTATTTATATGTTGTATAATAGTTTAGGCCCAGTCCAGTTAGTTAGTTAGTGATCCACTTCTATTTTTCTATTGGGTCATGTATATATAGTCAGTAGACCCGATTTTGTAAAGAACGGATTAGATATTTTCATTTTGTTCTGTTCATTGAATAACAAGGAGTTCTCGACCTTCTCTCTATTTTTCTCTAAGTTCAGTTTCTTCTTCATCATTGAATCTGAAGAGATAATAAATATTAACATGGTATCAGAGCATAGATCTGTGTTCTCCTAGTCTCATGCTTCCGTCCGACTATACCCTCGCCGATTTTCGTTGAGTTTTTCGAATTGTGATAGTGTTCGTCGATTCTGCGATAATTTTTGGTTAGTTCTTCGGCATTCGATGGGTTTTCTTCACGAGATGGCATTTTCTGAGTTTGAATTTGAAGATTTGGTCGAGATTCTTCAATTTTTGACAGTTTGTTCGAGCTAAGGATTTGAGCTAGGGTTTTTCTCACTTTGATTTTTCCTTATTTCTGAAGGCCGTTCTCTTTCCGGTTGCGAAAGAGGCTGGTATATCTACTCCATTATCTTCTATTCCGGCAATATAGTTGTAGACATTCTTACTAATTTTTAGATATTTTTTTTACAAATATGACAAATGGTAATCCCGATCCTGTTAAAACCACTGCATCTGCTTCTAGTTCTCGCACTATTTTTCATGAAGACGATTATACTCATCCCTGTCACCCCTTGTATGTTCACCCTTCTGATGTGTTGGGTACTTCTCTGGTCTCCACTCCTTTTGATGGTACATGCTATGGTAGCTGGAGACGTACTGTGTTAGTCGCCTTGTCTATTAGAAATAAAACTGCTTTTATAATTGGTACTACTGGGAGACCTCCTGATGGGTCACCCTTAGCTAGACAATGGCAAAGGTGCAATGATCTTGTAATATCCTGGCTGGTAAACTCGTTGTCTAAGGATATTGCTAGGAGTGTAGAATACTCTGAATTTGCTAAAGATATATGGAATGAACTAGAAGAAAGATATGGTAAAGCTAATGGGGCCAGGGTCTTTGAATTAAAGAAGGAACTGGCCCATATCTCTCAAGGATCTCTTGATATAGCCTCCTATTTCAATAAGATAAAACAATTATGGGATGAAATTGCTTCCATCTCAGCTGGTAGGGCAAGAGTTTGTACTTGTGGAGCCAAATCAGCTGAGGATGAGGAACAAAGAGCTTATCAGTTCCTCATGGGTCTTAATGAGACTTATGTTCAAACCAGGAGTAACATCTTAATGATGAAGCCTCTTCCTTCTGTTGGGACAGTATACAGTATTCTTTTGTCTGATGAAAAGCAGAGGCAGGTATCTGCTGGGACTCAGTTTCCCTCTAATTCTGCTTCCTTCATTGCTGGTGTGCTGAATCCTACACCAAATCACAATCTTGGTCTGTCAAAGCCTACTTACCCCTCCAAGGTTTCTTTTAAGTCTACTAGGTCTTCTGGAGTGTGCAAATATTGCAAAAAACCTGGTCACAGCATTGACAGGTGCTATAAATTGTATGGATTTCCACCTAATTTCAGACCTACAAAGAATTTGGGGCCTAAAAGATCAGCTGCTCATGTTGAGCTTGACCCCAACACAATGTCTGGTATTCCCACTATGGAGTGTGGTGCTGCTATGTCTCAGTCTCAATGTCAATCTTCCTCTGCAGTACCTGGCCTTACCAAGGACCAATATTCCCAACTGATGATGTTACTTCAGCAGCAGACCCAAATCACTGCTTCCCCTCCTGATTCCAACCTCATAGGGTCTGCCAACTTTGCTGGTATGTTGCCCACCCAAAAGGGAGTGTCTTATGGAGCTTGTATGATGAGTAGAGTAGATGGAATAATTTGGAAAATAGATTCAGGAGCATCTGATCATATGACCTCCAATAAAAATTTGCTTTTCAATATACAAACTTTACCTGTTCCTTACCTAGTTTCTCTTCCCAATGGCTATAAAGTCAAAGTTACTAGTATTGGCTCTGTAGTCTTATTTCCTGATCTTACTCTTCACAATGTTATTTATATTCCTAGCTTCCAATATAACCTCATTAGTGTTCATAAGTTGTTATGTCATGATGTTGATATTGTACAGTTTACCAAGGCTGCTTGCACTCTACAGGGCCCTTCACTGAAGAAGCCAGTGGTGCTTGGTAGGCTGGACAATGGGCTTTACAAACTCTTTCAACAATCCATTTCTGCTGGGCAACAGTGTTCTACTTTACTTTCTTCTTCTCTTAATGCTTTTGGTTATGCTTCTTGTTCTTCTTCTGCAACTAGTGATGCATCTCTTGTAAATACCATTGATGTACCTAATAAAGTCAACAATGCTGATGTTGCTTGGCACCTATAGACTTGGACATGTTCCTTTTTCTAAGATGAGGCATATGAATAATATTGGCTGTATTTTTTCTTCTAAACAGTCCTTTACTTGTCTTGTATGTCCTTTGGCAAGACAAACAAGGTTGCCTTTCCATGATAGTTCTATACAAACTACCAAACCATTCCAGTTAATTCACATAGATACCTGGGGTCCATATTCTATACCTACCTACACTGGTTCTAGGTATTTTCTAACCATTGTTGATGACTACACTAGAGCTACTTGGACACATTTGATGGGTGCCAAGAGCAATGCTTTTGATCTTCTCAAAGCCTTTATTGCAATGGTTGAAATCCGGTTTAAATCTGTAATCCAAACAGTTAGAAGTGACAATGCCCTTGAGTTGGGTTCCAGTATTGCAGGTTCTACATATTTCTCCAGTAAGGGAATTATTTACCAAACCTCCTGTCCACACACTCCACAGCAGAATGGAGTGGTGGAGAGAAAGCACAGACATTTACTTGAGACAGCTAGAGCCCTTCTCTTTCAATCTCATCTTCCTATTCATTTCTGGGGAGATTGCATTCTTACTGCCACATACTTAGTTAATAGATTGCCTTTCACTTTACTCCTTGGGAAAACACCTTATGAAATCTTGTTTGGGTCTGTACCTGTATATTCTCATCTTAGAGCTTTTGGATGTCTTTGTTACTCTACTGATACCAAACCCCACAAAAACAAATTTCATCCTAGATCCATTCCTTGTATTTTTATAGGATATCCCTTTGCCAAGAAAGGATACAAACTATATAATATAAGCACTAAAACAGTCTTCATCTCAATGGATGTTGTTTTTAAGGAGCACATTTTTCCTTTCCTTGGGTCATCTCTTGGTTTCTCTGATGTTCATTCTCCTTTGTCTCAAGACACTTTTGATTCTTTTCCTATATCTTCTCCTCCTTCCTTTCCATCTCCTTCCAATTCCTCCCCTGTTCTTTCTCCTCCTTCTCATTCTGATCCACCTTCATCTTCCTCCAATTCTCCTATTTCTCCTCCTCCTGTTTCTGATATTCCTTTGAGAAGATCTTCCAGACCTCATAACCCTCCTAATTACCTTAAAGACTTTGTTTGTCATTCCTCTTCTCTCATTCTTCCACCCAGTCATGATGCTCCTGCTATTACTCAACTTCATATTTCTGAACCTCACTCCTACTCCCAGGCTGCAACTGTCCCTGAGTGGCAGGATGCTATGAGGAAGGATTTTGAGGCTTTGGAAGCTAACAAAACTTGGGAGATTGTTCAGCTGCCCCATGGCAAAAAAACTATTGGCTGCAAGTGGGTTTATAAGGTAAAGTATAAAGCTGATGGGGATATAGAAAGGTATAAGGCTAGATTAGTTGTCAGGGGTGATACTCAGGTAGAGGGTGTTGATTTCCATGAGACATTCTCTCCTGTTGTCAAAATGTCTACAGTCAAAACTCTCATTGTTGTGGCTGTCAAGCTGGGTTGGCCTATGTTTCAACTTGATGTCAACAATGCATTTTTGCATGGTGATCTTGATGAGGAAGTTTTTATGAAACTTCCTCCTGGTCTATCTGTTGGGGATTCCTCTTCTTCTTCTTCTGTTCCTCTGGTCTGCATGCTTAGAAAGTCTCTATATGGGCTTAGACAGGCTTCCAGGCAGTGGTATGCCAAGTTATCTCAAGCCTTGCATTCTAGGGGATACACACACTCTCTCAATGATTATTCTTTATTCACTAGAGGTTCTGGGAAGTCCCTGGTCATTTTGGTTGTTTTTGTGGATGATATTATATTGACTGGCACTGATGAGTTTGAAATTGCTTCTCTTAAGGAGTTCTTGAATCTTCAGTTTAAAATCAAAGACCTTGGGTCTCTTAATTACTTTCTTGGGATTGAGGTACTTCACACATCTTCTGGGGTTCTCTTGCATCAGAAGAAATTTATACATGATCTGTTAGTTGACTTTAACTCTTCTGATTGCTCTGTTGTCACTTGTCCCCTTGAGTTAAATGTGAAGTTAAAAGCTAAAGAAGGGGATCCTCTCCCCAATCCTGAAACTTATAGAAGCCTCATTGGTAAGCTCAATTTTCTCACTCACACCAGACCTGACTTAAGCTTTGCTGTGCAACATCTCGGTCAGTTCATGCAGCAGCCATGTTTCCTTTGCCGGTATCCTAAGATCGATCTCTTGACTAAGTCATTTCACACGTTGCACTGAGAACAAGGGACTAATCTCGTACCCTTGTCCACATATGAAGGCAGCCTTGCACTTATTGAGGTATCTCAAAGGTACTTCTGATTTTGGGCTATTCTTCTCCAACTCTCCTGATCTTTCTTTGCAAGCTTATTGTGATAGTGACTGGGGATCCTGCCCTGATAGCAGAAGTTCTGTTTTTGTTTTTTGTATTTTCCTTGGTGATAGTCCCATTGGATGGAAATCTAAGAAACAAGCAGTGGTCTCCCTCTCTTCAGCTGAGGCTGAATATCGATCTATGAGCAAAGTTGTGGCTGACATTACTTGGGTTTGTAGGCTCTTGTCTGATTTTGGGGTGTCTTTTGCTTCTCTTGTTCCACTATATTGTGACAGCATATCTGCCATTCACATTGCTCGTAATCCTATTTTTCATGAGCGGACCAAACACATTGAATTGGATTGCCACTTTGTTCGTTCAAAGCTCACTGAAGGCCTCATTAGTTTGTCTCACACTTCCAGTGCTTCTCAGTTAGTAGATGTCTTCACCAAACCTTTGTGTGGGCCCTCTCATCATCTACACATTCGCAAGTTGGAGTTTTATCACCCTCCAACTTGAGGGGGGCTGTTGAGATAGGCTGAATTAGTATGGGGCCAGGCCCAATTCTTATTTATATGTTGTATAATAGTTTAGGCCCAGTCCAGTTAGTTAGTTAGTGATCCACTTCTATTTTTCTATTGGGTCATGTATATATAGTCAGTAGACCTGGTTTTGTAAAGAACATATTAGATATTTTCATTTTGTTCTGTTCATTGAATAACAAGGAGTTCTCGAACCTTCTCTCTATTTTTTTCTAAGTTCAGTTTCTTTTTCATCATTGAATCTGAAGAGATAATGAATATTAACAATGGAGCTATAATTAAATTCTTAATTCTTAATGTTTTGTAATAAATGAGTTGTTATAAATACAACAATATATCTTATTATTAGACAAATGAAAGTAGTGAAAATGGTAAATAAAAAAAAAAGGAGAAAAAAAATAAATACAACCTTTATATAGATATATAGATATATGAGTAAAATCCAGTTTACCCCCTTAACCTTTAAGGCTTGGGAAACTATACCCCCTTCACATTTTGAATGGGAATGGCAACCCCCTTATAATCAAAAATCAGTTGGAAAAGAAAAACTATTATCACTAAAAATAAAAATTCAGAATAAACCCTCTTTTTGGAGGGAATAGTTTTGGCACTAGTACATTCCCAGTGATGAAGAAAATAATTCTGAAGATGACTTCGAATACTTCGCGGACGGTGATACTCTTAGCGACTCATTTGAAGTTATGACTTCGACTCATAAAAATAAACTTTTACAGAATAATCTCAACCCAGGAATTACAAGAGATATTGATGAGCCATATATTGGCCACACAATAATTAAAAATATCCATAATGACTCATATTATGGAAGATCTGATGGTCTATCTGAAGAAGGTGTTTGAAGTGATTCAGAGGACTTAAGTGGTGATGATGAGACAAAGTGTGATGCTCCTAATAAGGATATTGAATGGTTTAATAAAGTTACTGATATGAAAAATCCAATATTGTTCACAGGTTTGGGTTTTTCTTCAGTTCAACAATTTAGGAAGGCTCTTAGACAACATCCAATAAAGAATGGGTTTAAAGTTGGATTCGAAAAAAATGAAACTGATAGAGTCACTGCACATTGCAAAAGATGGTGTGGATGGAGAATTCATGCTAGCCATTGGAAAAAGACCACTGCGTTTCAGATTAAAACTCTTTATGGAATGCCCCACAGGTGCCCTAGGACATTCAAGAATAAAATTGTACTGGCCTCACAGGTAACAATAGGGTATTTTTCATACCATATGTTAATAATAGATGTTTTATCAATAATTTTCTACCCTAATTGTAACTTTTGGTTTTTAAGGTTCAACCACCTAGACCAAGTCAAATTGCTTCTTCAGCTACACAACTTGGAACATCTCAATTGCACAGGCAACCTACATCTTTTGGAGATGCTATTTTCTCAACTCAAGCGTCAGCAACTGGACGAGTTGTCCAAAATAGTGTAGGAAACTCATCTAGTGAGTGGGATAGCGTCCTTGACTTTGCATCAAGGATGTTCGTTGATTAATATTCCAAATTGTGATGGGTCATCTAATTTTCTCAATTTTGATTACAACTGAAGTTCTTTGGATCGCCCAATCAAGGCATATATGTGTTGGAACAATTGAATTTGCATGGTCATGATATTTTTTTGATATATTCAATGAGTGATTGAGTTTATTCCAACATGTTCATTGTTGTCCTTTAACAATTGCAGTTCTTTGGTACTTATATTTATTTAATGGTAGGGAATGGAAAATATTCCAATATGTTAATTTTTTTAAGTTACGAATGTACTAGCACCAAAACTATTCCCTCCAAAAAGAGGGTTTATTCTGAATTTTTATTTTTAGTGATAATAGTTTTTCTTTTCCAACTGATTGTTGATTATAAGGGGGTTGCCGTTCCCATTCAAAATATGAAGGGGGTATAGTTTCCCAAGCCTTAAAGGTTAAGGGGGTAAACTGAATTTTACTCTAGATATATAGAAGATTTGTGTCTAAAACTGACAGCTTTATTAATATTCCTACTATTAAAAAGCGGGAATTTGAGCTGCCTCCGGTTACAAAGAGAGCTGCATCCGGTTGCTATTTGGGTCATAAGGGTATTTATGTAATTACGGTGAAAGAGAGCAACACTATAGGTTAAAAGGGTTGATTACTGTAGCTCACCTACAAAATTTTGAACGTGTTGACCAATTGAACCTTGGTGATATGCATTCCCAATGAGGGCCCACTTTCCCACCGCAACCCCTTAACTCTTCACGTGTCCTCATTGTTGTTGGTGTCATTTTAGCTCATCACATTTACAACCATTAAATACGTACAGCAGCTTGTAAAACTTATTTTTGGAGGGCTGACAAATTAGCTTTTAAAGAAAAGTGTAAGAATAAAAATAACTACTCCTATTTCTTTCTGGAGCAACTAGCGGTAATGGGAGGGGATTGAGCTTACTATGAAGAGAATGAGTTTAGACTGGTTAAATGCAAAAAATAAATCCAACAAAAACAAACGACACTGGCTACACATGATTATTAAAAATATCTTATATTCAGCCGATTCAATTCATTTATCAAAAATTCCATAATTTTCTCTAAACACAAAAAGAAAAATCAACTGAATTCTTCAAAGAAACTCCTAAACGCTACGATTTATTTAATTAATAATAGTAATAATAAGTATTTGCTTTCTATTAAATAAAATTTGACAGGTGTTATTTGCAATACCTTTTCTAATAGACAAAAGATAATACATCAATCCTTAAAAGAACACCCGGAGATATTTTTTGCAAGCAAACGATGTTCAATATAGTGCTTGGCAGAGGCGGACCGCGAATGTAGCATTCGGGCAGTCGATTTATCATAATCCAGTACTTTCATTTATGAAACCTCAATTAATGTGTAAAAATATACTAAAATTGTAATAAATAATATGTCTGAACCGACAATTAAAATAATAATAAATTTAATAGTTAGCCCATCCATACTTTTTCTTATTTGTAAACCTAAAATAAGAGCACTGCAGCAAAGATTGAACGGTAAATAGTAGTAGTAAAATGACATGAAAAAATGGAAGCTTACTTTTTTAATTATCAATTATAAATAGAATAAAATAATGAGGAGAACAGTAGAATATTATCAAATCTATGAGTTTATGATAACCATCTCAAGGTTAGACTATATTGTTGCAAGCTTTCGTTCATATAAAAAATATAAGAGTGAGATTAGAGAACGATCAATTAATGAAAGTATCGTTTAAACAACATGATTTGAAATGATGAAAAAAGATATTTGAAGAGAACTCAGATAATATTTGAAGTTGATATTAGAGAAAATGTTGAGAAATTAAGTGTTTGTCCAAAAAAGAAAAGAAAGAAATTGTTTTAATTTTTGCTTGAACATAAAACTTTTTCGAAATGCAATGTGATGAATTGAGAAGGATCTTATGACTAGGAGTATTCATGAAAAATAAAAAACTTTGAATCAAATTAATTTAAATTAGATTTCATATGAGAAAGTTTAACCGGCTGTGAAGTACCATAAAGAAACCACAAGAGTTGAGGGAGCGAAACGCATAGAACTGGAGGTGCAAAATATACACAGACTCATGCCCATCGTACTTGAAAAATATCAACCAATACCCAGTCAATTTTTTCATTATGAAATGATATGTTTCAGAAAAAATATATGTTCGCGTCGACTATCTCAAGAAAATAAAAACAATATGAAGTCATCATCTCAAAGTACATTGCTAGAAGAAGCAAACATTCACATTTTAATATAATATATGTATTATGGAGAAAGTTTTGGAACAAAATTTCGTGCCTTTGTGTTGGATTATATTTGTAAAAGTTGAACATGTTTTCAAAAATTGTTTAAACTAAAGGAAAAAAAAATCATTTTCTATTACTAATGGAAACGTTTTCTAAACTCTTGAGTTAGCTTTGATTTTGAAACCCACATTTGTCACATTGCTTGAATAACATGACTTTGTGCTGACTAAATGTGCATTTCATCTTCATAAAAAGACTTCGAAAAAAATAATTTCAATAAAAATAAGGAAAAAAGTATTCTATTTAGAAGAAAAAGAAAACTTTAAGAGAAAACAACTTTACAAATTTTTTTAGTATGATCAATTTAGGAATACGTCTGCAATATTATTTTGGTAATTTTCTTAAGGTAAATATTTTGTACTTTTAAATGTAATTTTATCTTTGTTAAGTTAGGTTAGTAATTAAATTAAGTCTTTTAATTATTACCATATAGATATATCTGAGCGCAACTTTACGAGGACGATTTAAGCTTTTTCACTAAGGTGCTATTAAATAGGGAATTTGATAATAGAAGTATTGTAACTTAAAATCTTTATATTTTTCTTGACATACTAAAAGATACATTTGCAAAAATTGGTTAATCAAGTTTAAATTATTTTTGAATAAACTTGGTTGTATTAAGCATTAATATGTTATAACTCACATTGACTTCAACAGAAGTATTCCGGATATAGTAAATTTTTTGGTAAAAAAAAAAAGGATGAAGAGAGACTATCTATTTTGATCATGCAAATATAGTGGCATTTTGATTACAAAGTCAAAAGTTCTAAATAACCAAGTGTCTTCTAATTATCTTTGATCTTTTATAGATATAAAAATTTTCTGGCAACAATTCCTCTCTGCTTCTCTTCTCTTTCTTAGCATTCTTCTCTATTCGTTCTCAGGGAACATCTGGAGATTTAGCTTTAGACAGAATTCAACAATTCAGTTGTAATCGACAATTCTTTGATAGTTCATAATAAAATTACCAATTCTTGTCAATTCCCAATTGTTTGATTAAGTACATAACACATGGCCTGTCCACTTCACATTTTCGAAGGAAAAAAGAGGAAGTGTATGAAAGAACGGTGTGTCTTTCACTTCTTTTCACCTTTTGACATCCCCGATTTTCTTGCAATCGAAAAAATATATGGGACCAAGGCTTTTGGGCGGATGTTAACAGTGGTGGTACCGGATGAAAGGAAAGCGGAGGCCATACGATGCATCGCTGAGGAAGCGCGTGTCGCATTCGAGAACCAGTTGGCGGCGCGTTCAAAGAGTTGGAACTTCTGAAATTGGCGTAGGTTTTATTGCTTACATTTTCTTTAATTTAAAATCTTGCAAAACTCTTCTAATACTTGTTTCTTACTAACAGGCAACCAACTAGCACTCATTCTAGTGTCAATTCCTATCATCAAGAACTCATTCTTGGCGCTGGGTATACCGAAAGAAGCAGCATACTCCACCTGTTGAAGGTCCTGTCGTTATTGTCACGGAAGCTTCTAGAGGAATCGGCAAGTCAATTGCTTTGGCTTTGGGAAATCCTGGTTGTAAGGTCAGTTAACTGCTAGAAAATACCCCAAAGAAAAGTTCTTTTTGTGAATGAAACATTTTCTTTCATGACAACCTCTGTGGTTTCATTGTCAAACAGCATCAGCCTTAATGTGCTATGGTAGTTGCTCTAATTGTGTTTACATTGGCAATAGTTTAATAGGGAAACAAGTGGAAGTATTCTGTCTGTCCAATAACAATAACTTTCTTTGCTTTCCTCTTTAGAGTAAAATGTTTAAAATAGTTGTATTGAGTAGAACAAGTTCTAAAAGAATAGTTTGAGATGTCCAAAAAGTAAATTAGTTAGTTGAAAGGTGTCACATCAAGTGTGAAATAACACTACTTTGGACTTCTCTGTATTGTTTTTGGGTGAATACATTGCCGCTAAGAAGGAGAAGTTTTCTCAGGACCAACTAGAAAGGGAAGCGGGTCTCTCTTCTTAGCTCAACTTAGATGGTTGGTCAGTGTTACCTTTTACCCTCTTGCTTGAGTACTTTGTCTCCTGGTTATCTATCTAGTTAGAAATCTTAGCTTACTTTACCACATGAAGTGGTCAGGCATTTCAAAAATGTTGAATGCTTATATTTAATTTCTCTCTGAAATTTTCAGTAGTGTTCTTAGTCTTAAAGGCTTACATAGGTGGATTCACAAGCATTAAAGTTGATCAATTTATAAAATTCTTGCATACTCCAACAAACCTGCTTGGTTTAAAGTTCAATGTTGTTCGCAGGTCCTAGTTAACTATGCAATATCTTCAAAGGACGCAGAAGAAGTTTCCAAAGAGGTATATGTTCCTTTTTTCAGTAATAATTGGATATAGTTTTTGCTTTCTGGTATAGATTGCTGTCCCTAATCCTTCCATTTCCTACTGAAAAGCTCTTTTTATTACTTGAAACATGAACTATATCTCTGACTTCAGCCTGATGTTTGGAAGAGTATCTGTATCGTGCAGAATACTTCATCTTCTATGTGATTTCTTATTTTGCTCTTACTTTGCTGGATTATCTACATTGTCCTTCAAATTTTCAACTTTTAGGTGGAACTCTCCAACTTAAAATAGTTAGAAGGTAGCTTGAAGAAATCCCTCTTTAGTTAGTCTGAAGTTGTTATATCTTTTAATTTTAGTCATATAACCAACTAATTTTGATTTGTTGAGAGGCGCAGGGCCATGCTCCCCGAGTTTCATTAAAGCATTGTAATAAAGCCTGGTAATTAAAGTGAGAGCAACTCACATGGAATTTCTCGGTTACCCAAAAAAAAAATTTAACTCAGGAACTATGTAAAGTTATAATATTATATAAATATTGTTACTATATATGACTAACTTGCTAATATATCTCTTTAAGATTTATATGATCAAAGTGCAAATATGTCAAAATAATCTTCATTTAACAAGGGTAGTTGCCCGTTCATGAGAGGGGAGGTAGAGTTTTTCAAAAATTAGAGAGGAGTTCCTCTGGCTTATGACATATTATGCTTGCGATTTTTTTCTTTTTTGGTCTAAATGGGAAATGAGCTTAATCGATAGAAGCAAGTGATATCAGCTACACCAGAGCAAATACTGAAATTCTTGTGTGGGAGCTCTTCTTTCAAGGACATTAATCTTAGAGAAATTTTCATAAAGCACTATCTTTTAGTAGTAACTAGCCATCTATAGATACCATTTGCTATATTACGTATTATAGATACTTTTTCTGTGGTTATAAGATGTATTTGATGTATTTAAGCTATTGTATTCATGAATACAGTAGCAAAAATAGGCGTGAACCAGGGAAGTCCAGCTAATCAGTTGTTGTATTCGAGTGTATTCGACTGTATTCATGAAGTGAAACGTGGGATTACAGCTGGACAGATTATTGTATTATTCGACTGTATTCACGGCGTGAAATAGGGGATTACACTGTTTTTAAAACGGAAAGTGAATCAATTAACATAATAGACTCCTAATATAACTCAACAAACTCAATTATAACACACAAATTTTGTATTTTCAGTTATAAAAAAGATTCTCAACCGAAAAATACACCAAAAATATAGCAATCTTCAGAGAAATTATATAATACATCTGAATACATAAATAATATTAATTAGAAAAAATATATGAATATATTTATGGCATATAGCGAGACAGTGAATACAATAAAATACATAGAATACAACGGGATACATTGAAAATACAATAAAAAAAAGATAGTGAATACAATGAAATACATGAAATACAGCGAAATACATTGAATTACAATGAAAAAAAGACAATGAATACAATGAAATACATGAAAATACATTGAAATATATTAACAGGAAATCAAGTTGCTCAGCCCCAAACTCCGTCGTCTTTGTTCAAGAACAAACCCTAATTTCCGGCGAATCCGCCGTTCACCGGAAGCCGGTAGTGAAAATGCGCCGCCTTGGTCCGGCGATGGTGCCTTCAATGGCAAAAAACAACGTCAAAGTCTTCAATGCCATATCTCAGAAGATGTAGAAATCACAGAAACTTATATCCTTCGATGACGAATTGATTGATAAAGACGAATTAAGGATATCACAGAAACTTATATCCTTCAAACTTCAAAGCCTTCAAGCCTTCAATGACGAATTGAGGAAGGAAGAGGAACAGTGAATTCAATGGGTGGTTTTGCCCCTCTCGGTCATTCTAATTGATTGATAAAGACGAATTAAGGATATCACATAAACTTATATCCTTCAAAGCCTTCAAGCTTTCTATGACGAATTGAGGAAGGAAGAGGAACAGTGAATTCAATGGGTGGTTTTGCCCCTCTCTGTCATTCTCCGCTGTCGATGATCACTCAAATGAAAATTTTCTGAGACAATGGAAATGAATCAGTGGAGAGTTGTGGTTGTATTCATGGAGAAAGACTGGCGTTGAGAGAGAGAGGGGGTGGAGAAAAATCTGAAAGGATGAGAGAGAACAATAATACAAAGCGTATTTTATGGCTTAAGGGTAGGAGGTGACCATAAATAGATATTTGGCTATAAAAATCAAAAGGTATCTATGGAATATAATTTTTCAAAAAAGGTATTTATTTAAAATAAATAAGGTATCAACCTTTGCTATAGGAGGTAAAAATTTCTTAATCTTATCCACCAGCTGTTGGCCTTCTAAGAGGCGGATCCAGAATTTTAATATCATGGGTGCACCATTAACTTTAACTAAAGTTGATACTTGTCATAGTGTTTTACAACTAATCAATTTTGCACATTATCTAAATAATAAACTTCATACTTGATAAATCATAATTTTTATTTGTATCATTAATATTATATACAATTATTGAATAATATGGTCTTAAATTGATTTGGTTCTTACTATGTCAAAGCAAAGAGAAACTTAAGGTACGTAGAATATTAATGACAAAGTAATGCCGTAAAAATTTAAACTTTTGCATGTTTTAATTCAAAAAGAAACACAAAGTTATCAAAAAGCCTTAAGAGCATATGGTTAATTCTTTGTATGTGAGTTGCTTACCAAAAAAAATGTATTTTACTTATTTAAAACTTCAAAAATCTGACTGGAATAAAAAGATATGAAGCACGTATTATCATGTACCGCGTAACTAATCTTTTAGTCACATAAATTATTTATTGTAAAACAAAGTTAGAGTAGTTTTAAGATAAAAACAAATCTCAACTAGAAATAATCAATAGCCAATATCAGAATTCTTAATCTATAATTTACCATGAAGAGAATTTATCAAATTGGTTGAAGTCAAAAGAGAAAAGAGAAATGAAAAGAAAGGGTAAGAGAAAGAGAAAGAAAGACGAACCCAAAACAAAAATCGAATGCCTGGACATAGGGTCTGAAACCTTGGGACCCAACGCCCACTTTTGACCATGGGTTCACACTGCACTTTACAACAAAGTTTGCAGGAAACTATATTGAAAGTCTAGCTTATAGCTCCAAACAGTATGGGTGCAAGTTCACCATAATTTGTGATGTGGATCCGCCTCCGCCTTCTTGTTTGTCGTGTGCATCCTTTCAGCTGTGAAAACATAAAGTGAAATATGATCTTCATATCGTAAAAGAGGGCTTCATTACATATTAAAGCTACACATTTGAGAAAGCTGGAAGTAAAACTCAAACTACTCTTCAATGCAAGACTCGTTCTCCAATGCAATTAATCTAAAATTTAAATACTTAAACTGCATATGCAAGCAACATAAATCACCTCCATCATAGCATAAATAGTGTTAGCTTCTGATCCTTTCATCTTATTAAGTCATGCATATATATATGATAATGGATCGGTAAAGTCATAATGCTTATATTTTATGCCTTCTCATTTCCAATGGTTATGTTTTCTGTTCTTGGCTAATCCTTGTCTACCAAGAATGTGTTTAGGTTCCTGTTTTGTGTATGGTTTTGCTGATGTGCTTAGAAGTTCCATCCTGAAAACCTGGAAATCGTCGATTCTTTTGGTTTATCTCAGCCTTGTAGATGAATAAAATTTGCTCTTATTCTACTCGTTCAAAGATAAAGAATGTCTGCTTCTGCCCATAGTCCTTCCCCGTGCCAAAGAAACATATGTTGGAAGGCTTGATATAAGAATGTCTGACAACTCACTTGAAAAGTACTTCCATCCATTGTTTGATTGTTTATTAGAATTAAAACTCTTATTGACTACTTCAACCAGCAATCATTGATTCTAGGGTGTGGGAACGTGTTATAAGGTTCATGCTTTAGGCTGTTTCTCATATTACTCAAAGAAGGCAAAAGATCTTCCTGAGTGACTTCAAGAAGTTTTATTTGAAGCATGTGGTGGAGAAGCCTTTACTTTTGTAGGCAACGTTTCAAAACAAGATGTAGAATCCACGATAAAAACTGTAAGCACGCGCTTTTGTTATAATATTAGTTAATAGTGGATCTTATCGAAGTTGCAGGTGGTTGGTCAATGGGGAACAGTTGATATCTTGATAAATAATGCAGGTTAGCAACCCTCCTTTTTGCTAGTTTTTTCTTGTGGGAGAAGTGAAAAAAAATATTTAATTAAGTTTGCACCAAGATAGTACCAAAAAGTTTACATTAAGCATCCAAAAGAAATGTGACTTTCTACTTAAAGAGGAATATGTCTTTACCCTAAATATACGAGTGTAACAATATCTTTTAATCCAGGTTAGAGACAGTCATCCTGTTTTACATTAAATTTCATTAGAATGTGCAATCACTAATTCTCTTCGCCTTTTCAGGTGTCACGCGTGATACCTTGTTGATGAGAATGAATCAGTCTCAGTGGCAGGAGGTTATTGAGTTTAGTATGACAGGAGTTTTTCTCTGCACACAGGTACATTAGCTGTGTTTCATTAGTGTTCTGGTTGTATTCCCCAACCCCTCCTCCCAAAACCTGTATATATTTTATGATAAGGTCCTTATGAGGGATCTTTCTTCTTGTTGCAGGCTGCAGCTAAAATCATGATGAAAAAGAAAAAGGTATAGTTGTCTGGAAAGGTTCAAGTTTTTGAAAACTGTTGCATAAAGGCGAGCAGCATGTATTTGTTTATTTATTCGAGAGATTCTTCACATGTAATGAAGGGCTAACTCTAACAGCAGTTATGAGCACTGTCTACACAAAATGGTTGTCACTGAGGCCATCTGCACTGACCTTTCGAAAACTTCATATGCGATGGAAATATAACTAGAACAATCAGAAACCATGTGTGACAGGGGTCATTCCTCCCTTTGGCGGAATAACCAAAATTATGACTGTCATTCCTAGTTTATTGGGCTCACATGCTCGTCAAAGCAGAAAGCAAAAGAGAATCAGAAATGCAATGATAGGCTGGCAATTTGTGATGCTAGCACTAGATTGATTTCACAGGTTGTGGGCTGAATACTTCCTTATCTTAGTGAAGGTTAAGGGGCGGAGCAGATAATGACAGATTACTCAAGGGGAGATAGTTTATTCCCACCTAGCTTTGAAAGATACTGCTACAGTAAAATTGCCACATCTATTAGCTTCCTATTCTGTTAGAAGCATCAGATGTTGAGTCGATTTCAGCTGGAGTATTCATATTTTATTGTGTTGGAAATTGATTTGAATGAAATGGTTTTGATGTAACTCAACTATTTTCACCTATTCCCTTTTACAGATTTCAGTTGCTGATATCATTGTCTCAGATTCTGTCATCTGCTATATTGCTGAGAGTAACCTTTTCAATCAATTTGAACCGGTGTTTTTCATACAAATTGAGTGATTGAGTGAGCTAAAGTAGGCCAGGTTGTGGCAGATGCCAGCTGGAATATCACTGTAAGTGCTCCTAATCATTCTGTTATGTTAATTGTATTTAGTGAACGTCTTCTTAAATCATGTTATAAAGGAATCGAGGTCAAACTAACGACTTCTTCTGCAGCGGTGGCTCAAGGGGAGGTCAGTAAAGCCTTTGCTTTAGGTCCCCTAAATTTTAGGCGCCTAAAAATATTTTTAGTTGTGGATTTACTATCTTATTTTTGCTTAGACACTATTGAAGTTTATAGAAAAACAAAAAACAAATACAAAATACTTATGAAAAATGAAAGAAAGACTATTTTTTTTAACAATAAAAATATTTTAGAACTTTGAATTAAGATACTCACTTCTTCATATTGATAAATAACGTTTATTACAATAAGATCCAAGGTAATAAATTATAAATACGTGCTAACATCTTATTAACTTGAATTTACTTACCAATGTAAATATTAATATTATACTTTACAAGATAACTCCTCAATAGACAAAAAGAAAGAAATAAAAAAAGAAACCAATATAATATTAATACTATATTTTGCAAGATAGTACTATAGGCAAAAAATATTAAGGCCCCTTATTAAAATTTTGCTTTAGGCCACGACTTTTATTGATACACCTTTGTTTATTTGATGACCAAGAAAGATTCCAAGGCAAGGTTGATGCGATGGGTGTTACTTCTTCAAGAGTTTGATTTGGAAATAGTGGACCGGAAAGGTAGTGAGAACCAAGTAGCGGATCATTTGTCCCGCTTGGAGGAGGAAGGAAAGCCGTGTGATGGCTTGGAGATTAATGATACATTCCCTGATGAGCAACTACTTTCTGTGTCAATGTGTGATATGTCATGGTTTGCGGATATGGCTCCTTTTTTTTTGGGGTACTTGTTATGGATCGTAATTAGGTATCTTATGCTGAATTTTATCTTTCGAGAGGTTAATGTTGTTGCCCCTGGATTCATTGCATTGGATATGTCTGCCAAGCTAAGTGAAGACACTGAAGAGGAAATTTCGCAAAGTGTTCCCTTAGGTCAAGGCAGATGCCTTTTAAAAGTATTTTTGGCATTTATATCTCAACACAATGACGAGTTCCACATCTAAAACAACGGAGAGTTCTACTTGACTTTTAGGACTAGGGTTCTAAGTAGAATAGGACAACATTAGATGCATTAACCAGATTTCCCGTGCATTAATAGAAAATTTTGACTCTAGAAAATGAAGTAATTAAAACTAAATCTGAACTGAGAATTTGAATCTTTCTATACGGAAGATTTTCCTTCCTTCACTTGCATCCAACATTTCCAAGACTTTATACTTGTTATTAAAAATCATTTATTAAGCAGGTAAGAGTAACTATTCTTTCAGTTATAATTTTTAGGAAATATGGTTCCCATCATCTTAGAGGTAAAATGACAGTAGATTTCCTTTGAACCATAGCTGCATTGACTAATTTTGGTTTCATAAATACAGGACGTTGTGGTCAACCAGAAGAAGTTGCTGGACTTGTGGAATTCCTGGCACTCAATCCTACAGCTAGCTATATTATTGGACATGTATTGCCATGTATTGTGTTTTCATCTATCCTTAATATGAAGCTTCTCTCTTGCTACCTCATGTTCAAACAGTCGCTTATTAAGAGTATTTATCTTCTTTACAGGTTTTGAACATCGACGGGGATGGTTATGTAACAAAATTCCACATGTTGTTTGCTCATAGAGAATGATTGAAAGGGTGATCATCTATGGTATACTCTGATTGTAGCCTCAGACTGTGAATTTTGTTATTGCTTGCATATAGATGCCATGCTTCAGCTTTACTTCCTTTTGGTCAAAGCATTTATGTGCTTTCAAGGAAGAGTATTGTTTTTTGTTAGAGAGGTGGAGATTGATAAATCAATGGGATTGCTACAATTACATATGAAAGTTTCTAACCCCCTAACATTCCTATATCATGCAGATAAATTTTTTAGTCGAAGTGCTCCTTGTTTCACTGGAAAGTTGACTGGTGAGATTTTATTTTATTTTAGTACAGATTAGACAAGAAGACAATGCTAAGTGTTCCGTGTTATTCAAATATTTCAATCACTTCCTCTAGGATGCACGTGTACTTTAACCTAAATGGTTAGAGAAATCTCTACTTTCACTTCTACACTAGTTGCGACATTTTCACAGATAAGGCTTAGGTAAGAGATCCTAGAAATATATTATGAGGAAAGAGCTTCTTTTTTAGATGAGATAGTCGGAATCTATTTGCTAAGCTGTCTAACTAAGCGACTGTGAATTCTTTGCCAACAACATTCATGGATTTTAACAGAAAATTATGTATATGGAATATGATAGTGTGTGAAAATGTATCTTTGTATTTCCAGTTCTTGAAACGAAGTGACATAGGCTTGGGCCTTTTCGGGGAAGCAAACGTATGTTTTTATGTCACGACCCAGAATTCCCATCTTCGGGACTGTGATAGCGCGTAACATTTCACTTGCTAGGCAAGACAACGTTAGAGAACCGTTAAGCCAATTATTATTCAATTTCAATAAATAAAGTCAATTAAGCCGTAAATAAAATAAAATCGAGTGCGGAATAATATAAATGCCCATAATATTTACTACAATCCATATTTGGAGTCAAAACTCACGAGTTTCTAGGATTTTCTACAAACAGAGTTTAAAAGAAATACAAATGTTTTAAACGAAAAGAAACAGTAAAAATAGGGGAAAATAGAAGGGGACTTCAAGGTTTGCGGACGCCAGCAGATTTACCTTGACTCTCCAATGACCAAATCCAAGCTGCTATGCCTCACGATCAGCTGGGACCAATGCCAAAATCTGCACAAGAAGTGCAGAGTATAGTATGAGTACAACTGACCCTGTGTACTCTGTAAGTGCTGAGCCTAACCTCGACGAAGTAGTGACGAGGCTAAGGCGGTTCATTCACTCTACAACTTGTACGCAATATATAACAAAGACAAAAGGAAATATAAAACAACATAAGGCAGTCAATTGAAAATAATAGCTACAACCTCAAGAAATAAGTCAGTGATGTTCAGATTTACCAATCCTTAGCGTTCAGATGAAAATACTATAAAACCAACACAGCTCAAGGAAATAGAAACACATAGAACGTTAACAAATATATATATATATATATATATATATATATGTTGCGACGTGCAACCCGATCCCACCATATAACAATATCGGTGTCATAATTCACTCTTATTTCATCGTAATAGTCTACCCTTATTCCACATGTTGCAGCGTACAACCCGATCCCACTGTAGAGTACAGATTCACCCTTATTCCACCGTATCAATCCATCCTTATTTCACCTGTTGCGGCGTGCAACCCAATCCCACCATATCAGTACCAAATACTCAACATGCACAGTCAAAATAACCATTCAAACCACGAAAACCTTTACGATCAATAAATACCAAACTGAACCAAAAAGAAAACCGTGTACAACATAGGAATCTACATAAGTAATTATAGCGAGACCAGTCCAGTAATTGACAATTAGAAGGTGCAAGTAAGTTAGTTTAAGCAAAAAGTAGGGAATCATGAAACTATGAAAAGATCTAACATCATTAATAGGAGAAGATATTGGTTAACAGGTAGCAAGTAAGCATGGAAAGCATGTAGGGCATATAACGTTTAAGGCAGGGAAGGAGATAATTAAAGGACAGCGGGAAATCAGGAAAAAACAAGAAATTCGGCGGCGTATAAGCACTTGTCACCTCGCATACACGCCGCTCACATGCAATTCACATAGCACATAGTCTGAGGGTTCCTAATTTCCTCAACTTAAAGTTAGACTCAACAGTTACCTCGCTCCAAAGAACACTCAATGCTCAACCACAACTTTGCCTTTCAAACAAGCCTCTGAACCAACAATATCTAGCAAATACCAACCAATCGATTTAAATTAAGCCTTAGGAACTACCCACGATTGTAAAGGATTCAATTTAGGTCATTATTAAAAAGGTCAACAAAAGTCAACTCCCGGGCCCGCTTGGTCCAAACCCGAAACTCGGACCGAAACTCGATTACCCATTCACCCCCGAGCCCGGTTATGTAATTTATTTTGGAATCCGACCTCAATTTGAGGTCTAAACCCCAATTTTACAAAAATTCCTAATTCCACTCAAACCCCCAATTTTCACCATGAAAACACTAGATTTTAGGTTGAATCTTAACAAATGTAGTGAAAGATTGAAAGAAAATGGATTATCACTTACCAACAATTTGGGGAAGAAGGGTGCTTGGGAAAATCGCCTCTAGGGTTTTCTTGTTTTGAAAATTTGAAGAATGAACAAAAATCTCATTTAACTCATATATGTTCAGTTGCAGATGTAGCATGACTTAAGTGGTTATGATAACAAGTAAGGACGCAAGCATTTCAAGTATAGCATGATACGGGTCCTAAACTACCCAGACAATTAGCATAATAGTAGCTACGTACGGACTCTATTCACCACGTACGTATGTAGCCCTTACAGATAGGTACATACATTTATTTAATTCACCTATGGGGTTAATTCCCTCTTACAAGGTTAGAAAGGAGACTTACCTCGCTTCAAGGTCTACTTTCCAGTCCAAGCTTAAGCCCAAACCCTCAATTTAGTGAAAATCCGCAACTATCCAAATACCGTAAAAACTAATCAGTAGAGGCTCAGAAGTTCATATTCCCACTATCAGAGTGATTACCTGTCACGACCCAAAATCCACTAATCGTGATGGCACCTAACCCAGCCAACTAATAACTATCCAAATTTAATATTGCTAATAAGTCAATTAAAGAATCTAAATTATCTAGACCTATTACATTTCCCAAGGACTAGTAGTACAAATCATGAGCTTCTAAGAATAGAGTTTACAAAGCAGATATAAAGAAAATGCATCTTTTGTTTGAAAGTACATAAACAGAATTTTATAATTTAAGGCTACCGTGAACAAGAGGCGGCTGGAGCAGGAACACAAGTACACCTTTAAATCCATCAACCATCGATCGCAGCAACATCATCATCCGGGATCTGCACGCAATGTGCAGGAAGTGCAGTATGAGTACAACCGACCCCATGTACTCAAACAGTAACAAACTTAACCTTAGGTTGAAAGCAATGACGAGCTGGTACATAGGTCGGGTCCAACACAAATAACCAACAGTAGTTCATACAGTGTACAACAAATAAGTACAGAAATAGCTCAGAAATAAAGTGCTCGGCCTTTTCATAGTTTTCCGAAAAACAGTTCCACTTTTCAAGTATACCAATGAAAGCCCAATTCCTCTACCAAAATCGTTAAAATATAAGTAAGTTTTGAAAACTGTAACTTTTTCCTGAAAATCCTTTCCACGATAGGTAAACATGTTTCATTTTCTTTTTCAAATAACAAGTGTGAAATACCACTTTATGGTTATATCAATGTATGTAAAAAAAAGTCATGAATGACGTGATACCGTACAGCATGAGGAAAAATGCGTCTCTATGCATGTATGCCATATATGCATGCCAATGCCATGTACCTCAGAGATGAATTGTGTACTCACACTCTCAGAGTACTCAACCTCACTGCATCACACTTAACCACTCGGTACTGTATATGGCCCACAGAAATCCATCCCAGAACATATACAACACTGACTATAAGTCACCGAGTACCGAGGATAAAGGGTAATACAACCCCGTGGAGAAATCCATCTCCAGGTATCAAGTACTTCGGACAAATCCATGCCTAGGGAAATCCATCCCTCTATAATATCATCCGCGCTCACTAGGGGTGTGTTACAGACTCCAGAGGGGCTCCTGCAGCCCAAGCGCTATAATTCGCACGGACAACTCACATGCTATAACATCAATATCAGAATCCGCACAGACAAATCACATGTTATAGTCTCAACATCTCACAATCAGGCCCTCGGCTCACTCAGTCATCACTCTCCAGTCTCACCCACGGGCTCACAATGTCATGAAAACTGACCCGGAACAACGATATGATGTATCAATAAGCAACAACTGAGAATGAGATATGATATGAATGCATGAATGCGACTGAGTACGATATATCAATGAAATCAATGAGATGGCAAAAAGAAACGACCACTATGGGTCCTAAAAATATCTGCATAAAGCCTAAACATGATATTTCGCATGATGTACAGCTCAATTATTTTATCATATGGTGGAAAAACACAAATATCAACAAAGTGGGCCACTAAACAATGCCTTGGAAATAATAGAGTCACAACTCACAGGGTGCACACCCACACGCCCGTCACCTAGCATGTGTGTCACCTCAATACCAATCACATAACACATAATTCGGGGTTTTATACCCTCAGCACTAATTTTAGAAGAGTTACATATCTTAAACCAGCCAATTACGCCGAGCAAGCCAAGCGATGCTCCAAGAATGCCATAATGCGCGTAGCGGCCTCCGAACGGCTCAACACTAGCCAAAAGCAACTCAAATACATCAGATAAAATCCAAGGAAGCAATTACAAATAACACAGATCGAATCCGAGGTCAAATCCCAAATACGCCTAAAAATTACACCCGTGCCCACGCCTCGAAACTCGACAAACTTACAAAATCCAACAACCCAATCAATTACGAATCCAACTATACTAGTTTCACTCAAATCCGACTCCAAATCGGTGTTCAAAACTCAAAAATTCATGTTATGAAACTTTAGGCCAAAACCCCCCAATTTTCTCTTTCAATTCATCAACCAAAAGCTAAAATCGAAGATAAATTCATGAAATATAACCAAGACCGAGTAGAGAACACTTACCCCAATTCATATAGTGAGAATTGCTCCAGAAACTGCCTCAATCCGAGCTTGGAAATGTTAAAATGAAGCCAAAATCGCGAACCCTTGTATTTAACATTCTGTCCAGCACTTCAGCATCTGCGGTCATATTATCCGCTTCTGCGGCGTCGCTTCTGCGACAAAACCTCCGCTGCAGAACCCACTTAAATCCGCATCTCCACACATACGCTCCGTATCCGCTTCTGCAACCTCGCAGGTGTGGAAAAGACCTCGCATATGCGGTCTTCCCCAATCCAACACACATCCGCACCTGCGCCCAACCCACCGCACCTGCGGCGTCGCACCTGCGGCAATACCCTCGCAGGTGCGATTACACCAGCAATAGGCCAACTTCAGCAAATTCTCCAAATTTCAAACTTGATCTGTTAACCACCTGAAACACACCCGAGGCCTCAGGGACCTGAACCAAACATGCCAACAAGTCATATAACTCCATACGAACTTAGTCGAACCTTCGAATCACTCAAAACAACATCAAAACGACGAATCACACCTCAATTCGAAATCATTGAATTTTAAAACTTCAACTTCTACAACCGATGCCGAAACCTATCAAATCACGTTCGATTGACCTAAAATTTTGCATACAGGTCATATTTGACATTACGGACCTACTCCAACTTCCGGAATCAGAATCCAACCCCGATATCAAAAAGTCCACTCTCGGTTAAACTTTCAAAAATTCCAACTTTTGCCATTTCAAGCCAAATTCCACTACGGACTTCCAAATCACGATCCGGACGCGGTTCTAAGTCCAAAATCACCCAATGGAGCTAACGGAACCATTAGAAATCCAATCCGAGGTCAAATACTTTAAAGTCAAAATTTGGTCAAACCTTTCGAATATAAAGCTTTATCTAAGGATCATTCTTCCAAATCAATTCCATATTACCTGAAAACCAAAACCGACGATTCACATAAGTCACAATACATCCTGTGGAGCTACTCATGCCCTCAAACAAGCGAGCGAAGTGCAATTGCTCAAAACGACTGGTCGGGTCGTTACATCCTCTCCCACTTAAACATACGTTTGTCCGCCATCAAATCGTCGTGTAACCTTACTATGCACATACCCGGGGGTGATCCATGTCACCCTACACCATATAGCCCTAACACCATGACATAACTGAAGATCATTACTTCAACCTTAGTCCGTAAACCACAAAATTCAATTTCCAACATCCGAAATTTAGTACAAGACCCGAACTTCGCATTTACACACTGTATAAGATTGAACAAGCTGTATCAAGCCATAACCACAACCCAAGATGCAATCATATGATATACCACATAATTCAAACGCTCATATCGGTAATTTCTAATCACAGTAGCTGCTCAAAACAACTCAATACCGGTAATAAACCTCTTATCAAACAAAGTCTCGTTCTAACACCTTCATATACTGCCAATGATGAAAGAAACACGCCGAAACTCATAACCATTCATCAGATCAACAAGTTGTGGAACTCTCTCTCTTTCGATAGGAACTTTAGCAAATTTCTAAGCCGACTTTTGATACTATTCTTCCAACCACGCTGTAATCAATTCTGATAGTATTCATTCTATGTCCAATGACCCCATCTCATCCAACACGATCAGACTAGCGACATGATACATCAATACAATCTGAAGCCACAACCCGTGCAATCCGTGCACCAATAAGTAAAAGTCCAAATGTACTCAAACATGGAAAATGCAACCAATAAGAGAACCGTCTCGCAAGCTTAACGGGTACCACCACAACGCAATGCTAAGAACTCCATCGCTCACCGCAAAAACCAAAACACACGAATCTAACAAAAAGGGTGATACCTAATATAACTCCGCTGCAATGTGTGACCCCATCCTAAGCTGATCCTTATTATCTCCCTCGAGCCACCCTGCTCAAAGTCAATAACCACACGAAATTCGACGTCAAGTACCCAAAATTGCATTACCATAACCATGGAGAAAAATAACACAATACCACAATCCGAAAAGAACTTAGCCAATCCGCAATCAATCGCGCAATACCTAATACTCATCTGGCTCAAATTTTTGCTATGAAGTCCCAATAGAACCGCACCATGTGTGCATATAACAAACGATTCACAACTCCTCGTCATAGAAGTGTAACTCACAGATCATTTCAGAACACTAATAAGCTCAACAACAACTGAATGACACATCCCACAATAATAGCAGTTCGAAGTCAACAAATCCGACCCGGTGTAGAACACACACCCATATTGGCCTACCAATGAACCCCAAATCAACGCTGGATACCCACAATAAATAAATAATCCCTCCAAATTCAACAATGACTGAATCACAACACATACTAACCTCTGCCCAACCTTGGCTACCTTTTCACAGTCCACAACCACGAAACAATCTACTCATGAGAACTCCCAGTCTCTAAATCCATAGAACACACGAATCATCATATCCTATCTCAACTCCACCGCCTGATTGTCTAACACATCTCCACTACACGATCATTTCACGAGGAATACTTCTATAATACTTCTATGCCACAAGGCAAAATTCGAACACCAGCAGTCGATCAAACAAGAGAACGCTGCAATACCAATGACGTATCTATAACTCAAGCACATTGCCCCTTCTGAAATGTATACTCTCCTCACGCCATATCAAATAGTAATGCCATTTACCTATTCATCTGAAATCGTCAATGCTGCCTAAGAATTTATGACCTTCCTTTTAAAACTGAACCGTGACTTTGCATATGCCAAATCTCGATCCTACAACACACATCGCATATACTCTGCTATTATATGAAAAATACGAGAACTTCATAATCCAAAATCCACTCCCAGTCACAAGCAACTACTTACTCAATCAGCCAAGCTCTCCATTTGATCCCATCTAGGAGGAAATCACTATACATCACATGCTCCTCGCGCCAGTAGGAAATATACATCTCTAACCGTGGTAGAAAACATAAAAAACCCTCCGAATACCATTTGTACAACACCAAACCGACAGAACTAAATCTCTCTAACTCAACCAAGCCACGCGGGTCACCAAAAACCCAAGAGCATTGCTACGAAACACCCATAGAAACCCACCACATCATAAGCACCCAATGAAACGATCATATCCATTACCATGCCGATCCAACCTACTAGCAAGCTATCCTAATTCTCTGAGTTCCTTCCGAATTACCTTTAAATTGATACTTTTCCTTGCTAGTACACTACTATCCTTAACTAAAACTTGCCCCCACGAACTTTAGCATAAAACCACACCACCCTTAGGCTCATAAACCGTTGTATTCCTTCTTAAGCACCCCCAAAAGTACCACAACCGAGATACCCGCTCTGAAGAGACTTTCTACGGATCTAAAGCCATTACCTTCGCCTTCCTGATACTGATATGCAGAATCCATAATGATATAGAAATGTCGTAAGTCCTGACATCCTCCAATATAAATCTCAGGTTCTAGCCAAATACACATCCTGAAAATGTAACGACCCAACTAGTCGTTTTGAGCAATTACATCCAGTTCGGCAGTTTGAGGTCACGAGTAGCTTCATATTATGTGTATTGACTTGCGTGCGCAGTCCGGGCATGAAACCAGAAAGCTTTTATGTGAAAATATGAAAAATATAGTAATTTCTAGAGTTAAAATTTGGTTTTTAGTTGACTTTGGTCAACATTTTTGGTAAATGGACCCGGATCTGTGTTCCGACGAGCCCGGGAGGTCCGCGGTAAAATATGGGACTTGGGCGTATGCCCGAAATTAAATTCCGAGGTCCCTGGCCTTAGAAAACAATTTTTGAAGAAAATTATTGTGCTGGTTTTTAAAGGAAAAAAAGAAATGAATTAATGTTTGAACTCGTTGGTATCGGGCCCGTATTTTGGTTTCGGAGCCTGGTACAAGCTTGTTATGATATTTAAGTCCTATCTGTGAAATTTGGTGAGAATCAAAATTGATTTGACGTTATTTGGACGTCCGGTTGAAAAGTTAGAAAATCATGAGTTTTGAGGTTAAATTCGTAGTTTTTGATCTTATTTAGATGATTTCATCGCACGAACAAGTTCGTATGATATTTTTAGACTTGCGTGCATGTTTGGTTTGGAGCCCCGAGGGCTTAGGTGAGTTTCGGATAGGTTTAGGCTATGTTGTGGTTGTTTTTGGATGCTTCATCGTCGTTTCTTCAAGCAAAAATAATACCACATTGAGCAAATGAGATCCAAATTCAGTTTTGTTTGAACCATTAAATCCGTATCGAAATTCCGGAGCCATAGGAAAAAGAATCATCAAATTTGGACATCGTATGAGCAAGTCTTGTTGTTTAGTTGAGGTTTCATTGTGAAGTAATTGTTGGTACAAGTTTGGTTATAGCTGATTCCCTTGCTGGGACATATTTCATTCTTACTTTTGGTTCCGTTGTCGGGATGTGTTTATTCTTGTTGTTGACTCCCTTGTCGGGATATTGTTATTTCCTTATTATTCCCTTGCCGGGATTCTCTGGATCGGGTTGCACGCCGCAATAATATTATATGATTTGGATCGGGTTACACGCCGCAACAGTACTATATGATTGGGATCGGGTTGCACGCCGCAACAACGAAGAATAAAAGTGAATATTGATTCTAATGGTGAGAATGAGAGTAAAAGCACGAAGGGTGATGTCATGCACTTTCTGCTGCTGTGTTTATTTGTTAGTATCAATTCAAGTGTTTAAACCGTCTAATTTCCTTTATTGTGGTGATCCTTTGTGTTAGAACCTGCAGTATTTTTCAATAACTCACCGTATATATATATATATATATATATATATATATATATATATATATATATATATATATATATATATATATATATATATATACACACACACACACACACACACACACACACATTCCAATACTTCAAACTTCAAAATTGTTACATCCCTAATTCAATTAGTGTCTCAATTATATCCCCTTGAAACCGTCTGAGATCGTATTTTACTTAAAAAGGAATATCTACTATGTTTTAAGTTATTAACTCCCATGTTAAAGGTAATAACCCAGTCGATGTTGTATTTTAATTGAAAGGGGTACTTTCTTTACTCAAATGATTTCAAAATAAACAATCTCATCTCTTCTCGCTGACTTTCCTAATTAGTTTAGAAATTGTAATTTACTTATACTAGGTAAATGAGACTTCTTGAACATCTTGAGTATATTTGTACGGACATTATGTATAGCATAACATGTGGATTTTGTTGTTAAAAGTGAGATGGAAAATATGGGGGCACAAGGTGCCATGTGTGCTGAAGGTTCGGAAGTTGGAATTATGATATGAGAAATAGAGGATTGAGATGGTCTGGATTGTGTATTGGACATGATGTGATTGATTGCGTTGGTATTCCCTTATTTATTTGAATACATTCTTACTTGTCTCTGTTCCTGTTATGTTAGTGTTGATTTACTTGGTTATCTGACTTACTTGGTCATCTGATTTACTTGGTTATCTGACTTACTTGGTTATCTGATTTACTTGGTTATCTTATTTACTTTGTTATCTGATTTACTTGGTTATCTGATTTACTTGTTTATCTGATTTACTTAGTTATCGTTCGTTACTACCCGTGTTCTCCCTTTATTGTTCCTACTGTTTGTATTTTGATTTCTCTCTACTGATGATATTGTCTCGTTATCTTTATCTCGATATTTTACTATCATATCTTGTTCATTTCATTTGACCAGTAGGTGTCTTGACTGTTCCTCGTCACTACCCCACCTAGGTTAGTCTTGGTACTTACTGGTCACCGCCGTGGTGTGCTCATACTACACTTCTGTACATTTATGTGTACAGATCCAGTTATTGATCGATAGTAGCTGTGCGGGTCGTCGCGGTGGAGAGTCACGGTAACGTGTTGTCGCGTTCGCAGGCCTCGGAGTCACCTTCGTTTGTATTTACGTTCCATTGATTCCTTCTCATTGTGGAACAATATTGTATTTATTTTGTATAACTACTCTTAGAAAGGCTTATGACTTGTACCACCGGTTTTGGAAATTGTGATTTATTGATAGTTATTTAATTTGAAGTCAGTAAATGTTAATGTTATTTCAGTAAATGTTAGGCTTACATAGTTTAGAGACTAGGTGCCATCACGACTCCTTTAGAGGGATTTTGGGTCGTGACAAGTTGATATCAGAGCTCTAGGTTCATAGGTGCTACGAGTCATAAGCAAGTTTAGTAGAATCTTGCGGATCGGTATGGAGACGTCTTTACTTATCTTCGAGAGGCTATAGAACTATTAGGAAATTCCACTTCTTTCCTTCCTTATCGTGTGATATTGATTC
Organism: Nicotiana attenuata; assembly: GCF_001879085.1. NCBI lineage: Eukaryota > Viridiplantae > Streptophyta > Magnoliopsida > Solanales > Solanaceae > Nicotiana > Nicotiana attenuata. The sequence continues at coordinate 74,322 of NW_017671654.1, read as the reverse complement.
AGCTCGAAGTGTATAACTTATGTTCCTTTTCATCCACTCGTGTATAATATTACGCTCTCAGTGTCCGCTATGCGCCAGTGGTTCGTGATGCTACAGACGGGCCACAAAGGTATCAAGGATGCTCAGGCATTGTCTCAACGAGTCATCTAGACTGAAGGTACAGAGGTATTGAGAGACTATTCAGTTGTTTACATGGAGGCGCAACGGAAGCGCGGTGGGTGTTGATTGAGGATAGTTGGTGGTATTGGAGTACCTTGTTATTTGTGTTGTACGAGCTGTGAAGGTTAGTTTTGCGGATCATCAGACGTTGTTTTCTATGACTTTGCGCCAAGTGGAGGAGTCCATCAGCGGCATTTAGACTGCATAGTCAGACTTGCTTCAGTTTCGGCCAGAGGTATATATATGTGTGGTGTTGGTAGGTTCCCGGAATTTGTATATGACTAAGGTCTGAGATCTTGCACGGGACGATGCTGGGACTTTGATTGGGATTATTGCATATCGACTATCCGAAGAAATGGGTCAGCTTTGTGGTGTTGGGTCAGCATAGCGATGAAGTGATTGGTCCTTTGAATAGGAATTCTCTACTGATATTTGTGGAAGCACTCTAGGATTGGACAGTTTGTGTGACTCGCTTGAGTTGGGGAGGTGCAGTCATGATGGCTTATTTGCATTCGGGCGGATCTTGGAGGGTTCTCGATGGTTTAACTACGGCTTGAGTTGGGTATCTACTATGGGCGTAAGGAATATGTGGTACATTGTGGCTTTCTCCTGAATAGGCATCAGAAATTAATGGGGCGTTGACATTGTTGGCTATCATATGTGAAACGTGTGCATTTCGGAAAGGACCTTGAGTTTTGGTTTGCAGTGTGTGGCTGGTAGCATGGTGTTTACTGGGTTTTGAGGCTTTCGAGGTTCATGTTTTGTTACGCGGCCTAAAACTCTATATGAGTGCTTCAGCAGAATGATAGGGTGTAAATGCTATATCAACCATTTGATTTGCGTAGTGGAGTTTGAGTATGGAAGTTTTGGTATTCCTGAGGTTTTGGGCTAGATGCCCTCATATGTGGACCATTTCCTACTGGCGGGTTGTGAAGAAACGTTGAGGATGAGGTAATTAATAGCATGCATGATTGATAGGTCGCTGTGGATTTTTGGAAAGGATATTTACCTATTTGGAAATAATCAGGATTCGGGTTGGGGGCTATTTGAAAGCTCAATGAGAATATGTATCTTGTATCAGATCAAGTTTGTGTGCTCCTGTGAGATTGTCATTATGGTTATGTTACCGGGCAGAATGGATATTATTTGTGCCCCTAGCCTATGTTATGTGCTACTCTTTTATGTTGTGTTAGGCGGTGAGGTTGTATGATTATCCTCCCCGCATGTTGTAATTCTGTTCAGGCCTTATGGCGATGCGGGCAAGATAGCCCTCGTGATGTTGATTTGTTCATTGCACCTTAGTTGTGCTTGTTTCTTTCATGTTCTAGCACTTTCATTTATTTTCCCACAGTTTTATTTGTACACTCTGTTGTACTTGATATCAATATTCATATGTTCAGTGAGCCCGAGCATTTTGGCTTGATGAGTATTTGGGAGCAGGCTGTACGCCGCAGCGGATGTTATGTGGGATACCCTTTCTGTGTGTTTATTTGGTGTTGTGTCTTCCCTCTGTGGGGCGATTGATGAAAAACCTATACTTTTGTTGTCACACGTGTTGTACTTGTTAGATAATTCTTCTACCTTGTTTTCCTTTATTTGTGCTGCATAATTGAGTTATTGCTGATTTGGTGTACGAATTGTGTAGTGTAAGAATCTGTGTGGTTCCGTGATGAGTCGTTAGTTAGATTGCTTGTATTAGCTTAGATGAGGTTCTTAGACCTGAGTTTGGTGCAATGGTATTGGGGGAGGGGAGTGTTTGGAAGTGAGAGGGTATTTCTGCTAAGATTTGGGTAATGGCCCTTGGCGGGCGGGAGAGCTTAGTGACTTGTTGAATGGGCGGCTATGAGTTTCCGCATGTCTCTTTATCACGGGTAGTGTTGTGGAAGTCCGGAACAAGGTTGTATTCAATGTGAAGTATATTGTCGGCATCCAAGATGTTACTTGAGCAGCTATGGTGGTCAGAGGTTATTGCTTCGAGTATGTGAGTTGTGTGGAACAGCATGTGATTGTATTCTGGATTGGAGTTTTTGGCTCAATTCAGCTTGTTCGGGTGTATGTATGAGGAGCTCATGCACTGGTTCGATGGCCTTGGAACAACTCCGGGCACGTTCGAGGACGAACGTATGTTTAAGTGGAGGAGGATGTAATGACCCAACTGGTCGTTTTGAGCAATTGGGTCCGGTTTGGCAGTTTGAGGTCACGAGTAGCTTCATATTATGTGTATCGACTTGCACGCGCAGTCCGAGCGTGAAACCAGAAAGCTTTTATGTGAAAATATGAAAAATATAGTAATTTCTAGAGTTAAAATTTGGTTTTTAGTTGACTTTGGTCAATATTTTTGGTAAATGGACCCGGATCTGTGTTCCGACGATCCCGGGAGGTCCGCGGTAAAATATGGGACTTGGGCGTATGTCCGAAATTGAATTCCGAGGTCCCAGCCTTAGCAAAACAATTTTTGAAGAAAATTGTTGTGCTGGTTTTAAAGGAAATAGAGAAATGAATTAATGTTTGAACTCGTTGGTATCAGGCCCGTATTTTGGTTCCGGAGCCTGGTACAAGTTTGTTATGATATTTAAGTCCTATCTGTGAAATTTGGTGAGAATCGGAATTGATTTGACTAATTTGGACGTCCGGTTGAAAAGTTAGAAAATCATGAGTTTTGAGGTTAAATTCGTAGTTTTTGATATTTTTTTGATGATTTGATCGCACGAGCAAGTCCGTATGATGTTTTTAGACTTGCGTGCATGTTTGGTTTGGAGCCCCGACGGCTTGGGTGAGTTTCAGATAGGTTTAGGCTATGTTGTGCTTGTTTTTGGATGCTTCATCGCCGTTTCTTCGAGAAAAAATAATACCACATTGAGCAAATGAGATCCAAATTCAGTTTTGTTTGAATGATTAGATCCGTATCGAAATTACGGAGCGATAGAAAAAATAATCATCAAATTTGGACATCGTATGAGGAAGTTATGCTCATTTTCGTGTCGGGAAAAATTGCTGGTTTCTGGTGTGTTCGCGATGCCCAGTTCGCAAATGAAAACTTTTTGTCGCAAATGCGACTTCTGCCAGCCCTGCTTTTTTCGCAATTTGCGAGGGTTCGCAATTGCGAACCCTGAGTCGCAAATGCGACATCTGAGGCCTGTTAAGTGAGGTTTTTGACGAGATTTTCACCCATTTTTCAATTTTCTCAAACCCTAAACCTCCATGGGCGATTTTCCAAAGACCCAAACTGCTCCAATCATTGGGTAAGTGTCTCTAATCAATTTCCAACTATATCTTGTGATTATATCTTAGATTTAACATCAAATTCATGAGAATCTAAAGGAAAATTTGGGGAAAATTGTGAAATCTTTCAAAAATGTAAAATAATGATTTGAATGACCAAATGGTATCGGAATTAGATAATTTTTGTATGGGTGAACTCGTAGCAGAATGGGTGTTCGATTTTTGTAAATTTTATCGGGTTCCGAGGTGTGGGCCCGGGGAGTTGACTTTTGTTGACTTTTTGCAAATTGTATAAGAATCATGGTTTGATCAGTTGAAATTGTTTTCTCTTGCATTGTTTGATGTATTCAAGTCGTTTTTGGCTAGATTGAGCCGAGTGTTGATGAATCGTTAAAGGAAAAGCGAAATTGAGTATTGAATTGGCCGGATTGAGGTAAGTATCTTGCCTAACCTTGTGTGGGGTACTTCCCCTTAGGATTTGAGTCTTCTATGCTAATTGTAGTCCGTGCATGCGATGTGACGAGTGTGTGCTCGGACTTATTTGTGGGAAATTTGCTCTAGGGTTCTTAGGTCCTTATGTTCATATTATGAAAAGTATTCCGTTATGATTGGGTTTAATAATTGCCTAAATTGCCTCTATATGCTCCATATGATGTTGTTAGTTTTCCTCTAATTCTTACGTGTTACATTGACCCTTAATTGCCTTAATTGAAGTGATTGCCTTCCTTATTGTTTTGATACTTCTTGATTGTGAGTTTCTCTATGACTTCGTTCCAATAGATTACATGTCCAATTGTTGTGGTTACCGGTGTAGTTATCACTTGCTTATTATGTCTTGTTGTTTAGTTGAGGTTTCATTGTGAAGTAATTGTTGGTACAAGTTTGGTTATAGCTGATTCCCTTGCCAGGACATATTTCATTCTTACTGTTGGTTCCCTTGCTGGGATGTGTTTATTCTTGTTGTTGACTCCCTTGCCGGGATATTGTTATTTCCTTATTATTCCCTTGCCGGGATTCTTTGGATCAGGTTGCACGCCGCAACAATATTATATGATTTAGATCGGGTTACACGCCGCAACAGTACTATATGATTGGGATCGGGTTGCACGCCGCAACAACAAAGAATAAAAGTGAATATTGATTCTTATGGTGAGAATGAGAGTAAAAACACGAAGGGTGATGTCGTACACTTTCTGCTGTTGTGTTTATTTGTTAGTATCAATTCAAGTGTTTAAACCGTTTAATTTCCTTTATTGTGGTGATCCTTTATGTTAGAACCTGCAGTGTTTTTCAATAACTCACCGTATATATATATATATATATATATCCAATACTTCAAACTTCAAAAATTGTTACATCCCTAATTCATTTAGTTTCTCAATTATATCCCCTTGAAACCGTCTGAGGTCGTATTTTACTTAAAAAGGAATTTCTACTAAGTTTTAAGTTATTAACTCCCATGTTAAAGGTAATAACCCAGTCGATGTTGTATTTTAATTGAAAGGGGTACTTTCTTTACTCAAATAATTTCAAAATAAACAACCTCATCTCTTCTCGCTGACTTTCCTAATTAGTTTAGAAATTATAATTTACTTATATTAGGTAAATGAGACTTCTTGAACATCTTGAGTGCATTTGTACGGACATTATGTATAGTATAGCATGTGGATTTTGTTGTTAAAAGTGAGATGGAAAATATAGGGGCACAAGGTGCCATGTGTGCTGAAGGTTCGGAAATTGGAATTATGATATGAGAAACAGATGATTGAGATGGTCGGGATTGTGTATTAGACATGATGTGATTGATTGAGTTGGTATTGCCTTATTTATTTGAATACATTCTTACTTGTCTCTGTTCCTGTTATGTCAGTGTTGATTTACTTGGTTATCTGACTTACTCGATTATCTGATTTACTTGGTTATCTGATTTACTTGGTTATCGTTCGTTACTACCCGTGTTCTCCCTTTATTGTTCCTATTGTTTGTATTTTGATTTCTCTCCGCTGATGATATTATCTCGTTATCTTTATCTCGATATTTTACTACCATATCTTGTTCATTTCATTTAACCTGTAGGTGTCTTGACTCTTCCTCGTCACTACCCCACCGAGGTTAGTCTTGATACTTACTGGGCACCACCGTGGTGTGTTCATACTACAATTCTGTATATTTTTGTGTACAGATCCAGGTATTGATTGATAGTAGCTGTGCGGGTCATCGCGATGGAGACTCACGGTAACCTGTTGCCGTGTTCGCAGGCCTCGGAATCACCTTCGTTTGTATTTATGTTCCATTGATTCCTTCTCGTTCGGGAACAGTGTTGTGTTTATTTTGTATAACTACTCTTAGAAAGGCTCATGACTTGTACCACCGATTTTGGGAATTGTGATTTATTGATAGTTATTTAATTTGAAGTCAGTAAATGTTAATGTTATTTCAGTAAATGTTAGGCTTACCTAGTTTAGAGACTAGGTGCCATCACGACTCCTTCGGAGGGATTTTGGGTTGTGACAGAAAATTCCCAATTGCCACGTATAAATCTTGATTTCATTGGAACCATTCTCGAGAGTCATCCACTCTGCTCAAATCTCAATTAGACTGACCAAACGGACCGAACGACCTGTGCCCCATTAGCACTCCAACACCCAAGGAAGTAACTCCACCTTAATGCAACCAATTAAATTCCTGCCCCATGCACATTACATCCTTCACCAATAACAACTCAAATCGTTCCGTGATTCTCATATACTCATAAAGTCTAATTCAACTCGTACCTAGAAATTCCTTTACTCAAGTCATCCTCGATCTCACCCTCTGCAGAACATAACTCATTCACAGGTATACCTCAACTCGAAACCAATACAACACATAACCGTGAATCAACTTATCAATAGCGGACTCCCCCACTTGGCTCAGAGCCATAGATCAAAACACACCATAACTCCTAATGCCCACACTTTATTATAGCCATAATACCGCAGTGAGATTCGACTAAATCCTCCCTAAGGTCGTATAACACAAACCATCTAGCATCTTGAATCATCTACAATCTCGCATTCGCCCCGGTAACAGTCAAGCCAACTCTCGTAAGCGATCCAAACTCAAAATTGCAGCACATATAATTCACTAGTAAAAGAGAACTCGCTACAAAACAACATAGGGATCACACAACCTCAGGACCCCCCGTAGGAGATAGCCCACCTGCTTTGCATCAAATTGACCTCTCCCTATACCCTTCCACAGTCATAAACATTACGCAATCAACTAATTTCCCTGAGTTTGAACTCATATCACGACATGAAATCTACTTCACTATTCAACTATTCAACATGAAAAGACCCTTCAACACACCCATAACTCGGGACTATACATCAAATCAAGATGGAAATTAAGCACCAAATAGTTCTTTCTACACTTCAAGTAGACCTTTCTCGTCACATTCAACCATATGAACACATCTCGCAGTCACATCATACTCATCACGTAACCATCCAGCCACAAATTCTACTGGTAGGGACACTACTAGACATATAAATCCAAAAGCACGTGCTCACACAATCAACATCTCTGTGCTCAAACCACAATCAAAACCCAGCCTCAAGTCCTCCAGACTGGCCAATCATCAGCATACCGAAATCACATCTCGCACCTCTTCCATGGAATCACAAGCCGTCGATGTACAGCTGATACCGAGCGCTCACATGCGCATACGAATGCGTGGAAGGAATTCAAAGAGTTACGCTTCAAGGTGAATCAATGTTGCACGATAAGAAAAGAAAGATGGAAAATATATCCTAAATGTCTTGTAGCCTCTCGAAGCTAGATATGGACGTCATCATATCAATCCGCAAGACTCTACTAGACACTTGCTCATGACTTGTAGAACCTATGAACCTAGGGCTCTGATACCAATCTATCACGACCCAAAATCTACTGGTCGTGATAGCACCTAACCCAACCCGCTAGGTAAGCCAACTAATAACTATCCAAATTCAATATTGCTAACAAGTCAATTAAAGAATATAAATTATCTGGATCTATTACATTTTTCAAGGACTAGTAGTACAAACCATGAGCTTCTAAGAATAGAGTTTACAAAGAAGATATGAAGAAATTACATCTTCTGTTTGAAAGTACATAAACAGAATTATATAATCTAAGGCTACCGTGAACAAGAGGCAGCCACAGCAGGAACACAAGTGCGCCTTCAAATCCATCAACCATCGATCGCAGCAACATCAGCATCCGGGATCTGCACGTAATGTGTAGAAAGTACAGTATGAATACAACCGACCCCATGTACTCAAAAAGTAACAAACCTAACCTTAGATTGAAAGTAGTGACGAGCTGGTACATAGGTCGGGTCCAACACAAATAACCAACAATAGTTCATACAGTGTACAGCAAATTACAAAAATAGCTCAGAAATAAAGTGCTAAGCCTTTTCATAGTTTTTCGAAAAATAGTTCCACTTTTCAAGTATACCAATGAAAGCCCAATTTTTCTACCGAAATTCTTAAAATATGAGTAAGTTTTGAAAACTATAACTTTTTCCTAAAAATCCTTTCCACAATAGGTAAACATGTTTTATTTTCTTTTTCAAATAACAAGTGTGAAATACCTCTTTATAACCACACATCAATGTATGTAAAAAAAAGTCACAAATGACGTGATACCGTACAACTTGAGGAAAAATGTGTGTCTATGCATGTATGCCATATATGCGTGCCAATGCCATGTACCTCAGAGATGAATTATGTACTCACACTCTCAGAGTACTCAACCTTACTGCATCCCACTCAACCACTCAGTACTGTATATGGCCCATACGGCCCAGGGAAATCCATCCGAAACATATACAACACTGACTATAAGTCGCCCAATACCGAGGATAAAGGGTAATCCAACCCTGTGGAGAAATCCATCTCCAGCTATCAAGTACTTCAGACAAATCCATGCCCAGGGAAATCCATCCCTCAATAATATGATCCGCGCTCATTGGAGGTGTGTTACAGACTCCTGAGGGGCTCTTATATCCCAAGCGCTATAATCCACGCGGACAACCTATAACATCAATATCGTAATCCGCACGAATAACTCACGTGCTACAGTCTCAATATCTCACTATCAGGCCCTCGGCCTCACTCAGTCATCACTCTCCAGTCTCACCCACGGGCTCACAATGTCATGAAAACTGACCTGGAACAATGATATGATGTATCAATAAGCAACAACAGAGACTCAGATATGATATGAATGCATGAATGCGACTGAGTACGATATATTAATGAAATCAATGAGATGACGACAAGAAACGACCACTATGGGTCCCAACAATATCTGCATAAAGCCTAAACATGATATTTAGCATGATGTACATCTCTATTATTTAATCACATGGTGGAAAAACACAAATATCGACAAAGTGGGTTGCCCTGGAAATAACAGAGTCACAACTCACAGGGTGCACGCCCGTCACCTAGCATGTGTGTCACCTAAACACCAATCACATAACACATAATTCGGGATTTTATACCCTCAACACTAAGTTTAGAAGAGTTACTTATCTTAAACCAGCCAACACTAGCTAAAAGCAACTCAAATACATCAGATAAAACCCAAGGAAGCAATTACAAATGATACAGATCGAATCCGAAGTCAAATCCAAAATTTGGCCAAAAATCACACCCAGTACTCGACAAAACTTACAAAATCCGACAACCCATTCAATTACGAATCCAACCATACTAGTTTTACTCAAATCCGACTCCAAATCAGTGTTCAAAACTCAAAAATTCATGTTATGATACTTTAGACCAAAACCCCCAATTTCCTCTTTCAATTCATCAATCAAAATCTAAATTCGAAGAGAGATTCCTGAAATATAACTAAGACCAAGTAGAGAACACTTACCCCAATTCATATGGTCAGAATTGCTCCAAAAATCGCCTCAATTCGAGCTTGGAAATGTTAAAAAGAAGCTAAAATCGTGAACCCTTGTATTTAACATTCTGTCCAGCACTTCCGCATCTGCAGTCATATTAGCCACTTCTGCGGCGTCGCTTCTGCGACAAAACCTCCGCTTCTGCGGAACCCACTTAAATCCGCATCTCCGCACTTGCGCTCCTTATCCGCTTCTGCGACCTTGCAGGTGCAGAAAAGACCTCGCACCTGCGGTCTTCCCCAATCCAAAACACATCCGCACCTGCGCCCAACCCACCGCACCTGCGCCGCAGGTGCGATTACAGCAGCAACGGGCCAACTTCAACAAATTCTCCAAACTTCAAATTTGATCCGTTAACCACCCGAAACACACCCGAAACTCTCGGGACCTGAACCAATCATTCCAACAAGTCATATAACTCTATACAAACTTAGTCGAACCTTCGAATCACTCAAAACAACATCAAAACGACGAATCACACCTCAATTAGGACGTTGCTGAGCTTGTATGGAAAGTTGCAGAGCAAGCGGCGTGACAGAAAAGACGGAACACTGAAAAAAGTAGCAGCAGAGTTCGTAGTAGCAGCCATTTTCGGGGTAGTAGCCATCTCGCAACAAAAGCAATTGAAAGACGATTGAGTAATTTGCCTGATTTATCTTACGCTTGAGCGTGAGGCTGCTGCTAACAGGAGAAATTTTCGTAATGATATCCATACTATTGTTGTTTTGCTCCACCATATAGTAGATAGAACTATTAGCTTTCTTGATGGATTCACTGATGGTCCATTTAGTAACTTTGTAAGATAGCTCAAAAGAAGGTTAGAAACCGTAAAATGGTTCACAACAAGAGGTAGAACTGACAATCAAAAAATTGCGAGACCTATGGAGCTTTTTCAGGAATGCTCTTCCTAGAAGCCGACTCTTCTGGAAGTATAGAGTCGGAATCTTGCTGCTACTCATCGTGATATTCTTCATAGTACGTTTTTCTAGGAGAGTGTTGTTTGTTGAATTCTAATTGAGGTCAATTACTATCATGGAAGGGGTTCAGTAAAGGTTACTGATTACTAAATTGAGCAGCATATTCATTCATTTGTGGATAACTAACTGGGGCAGTAATTGGATTCTATTGTAAGACTTTATCTGCCTAACTTGTACAGTTTTTTTTTTTTTTTTAATTGGCTGCAGTCTGATGCATTCATATCCTGGGTGTGCATCTTTATTCTTTCCTATATGATGCGAGAGTTGTAATTCTGCTGACTACGTCATTTTCTATGGTAAAGAATTTATTTTCATTATCAAACCATCATCTTAAAACCATCTTCAAACCCCGTCTTTCTCTCTTCCTTGTGAAAAGTTCTGATTTTCATTAGGATTAGCAATACTAGTTGGAAAGAAATATGCGTAATGGAGCGAAAGTGATCTAAAAGATTCATACATTTGACCCCGACTACTGTGGGATTGGTATGTTTTAGTAGTAGGAGTAATTGGTGATGGTAAAATATAGTAATGATTTACTGAAAAAATTATTGTCTATTATTGATTTCTATTTACTAAGATATTGATTAGTATCTCTCGTATTCATTATTAAAATATGCAGCTTCATTATAGCATCGATTAGTATTCTCTTTACTTTCTCATTATGGAAGAGTTTTATTTTGATGATGGATGATGTAAAGAGCAGATAATCCTATGTTGAACAGTAAAGTTGTTGAGGAGGTAATATGAATACTGTTCCATGTATTATAGCAGTTGTTAGACCTCCTCCACTTTGAGCTTGACTTGACAACGAAAGTGTTGTCATGGGGCAGCAAGAGTGTTGCCAAGCTAAGGTGCACGAGTAGCACCAGGGCAAAAAGGGAAACGGACAATTAATGGTCAAGGCTTTGACGGAGGCGAGGCAGCTTGGCAAGGGCTTGACAATGAGTTGCGGGCTGAGGGTGACACTTGATCATGGCAAAGCCATCAAGGCATGAGGCAGTGATTCCAAGGCAAGGCAAAAACAAAGTGGCAAATGCAGGCTAAAGTGCAACGGAAGGCAGTGCGCGGGACAAACTTGTCATGGCATTGGGGCGCGGCAAAGGGCCATGTTCGTGGGCAGTGGCATAGGCAAAATGTGGCATCAATGCAGCTGAGTACAAAGCATTGGCGTCTGATTCAAGCCAAGGCACGAAAATGGGAAACAAGCTTCAGATTGACCAAGTCAAGGGCGGTTACGGCACATGGGCAGCAGTTGAGCTTTGCTAAAATGCTGGCAGAAGTGTTAGCACGTTTTTGGGGTCATGATCCCATTATTATTAGCATGATTTACATGATCCTAGTAGTTGGGGGTTGTCAACTACACTAGGCTAAAGTAGTGGGCTATGTGGAACAAGTGTCTAAGCCTAAAGTGCGACAAGTGTAAGGCAAAGGGGTTGTCTCATGTTTTATAAATGGACAACATCCTTATGCTTGGGGCAAGAGGAGAAAAACGTGTAAGAGTACACATTTGAGAGTTGGGAAAGAGTCCTAAGTCTGCTTTTAAGAGTGAAAACGCCTAAGGTCAAGAGTGATCTTTTGTATGCGGCTGTACTTTGAGTTGAGTTTCTTTGTATGCTCAAGTTAAATACAAAGTTGGGAAATTTTTTTTTGTGTATTGTGCCTTGTGTTCATCTATATTTTCTGTTGCCTTTACTTAATTTTTGTGCCTAAAATCAGTCCAAAGACTTACTACGTTGAAGCTGCCTAAAAATAATCTAAGTCCAAAGTTGCTGTAATTTTAGCTAAGTGTTGTGTGAAGGCTGAAGTCAAGTACGGGACTTGGCTGCCGCGCAGGCTGGTTTTCGACGGACTGAAAACGTGCCTATGACAGCAGTGATGGTGCTATTGTGCTCTTTATTCCAGTCCGAAGGTCATTAAAATTTAGGCTACTACTGATCAAATAGGACACCTTAGTAAGTTTATACAAAAACGAACCAGAGGAATGACCTCCATTGTCACGATCCAAATTCTCTTATAGGCTGTGATGGCGCTCAACGTTGCCGCTAGGCAAACCAACAGTGAACTGATTATGAAATTTTACTTTTTAATAAAATCCCAAGTAATTAAATTCAATTTATCAATAAAATCAGAAGTAGACAACCTAATAGAGTAAGCGAAGACTACTGAGTGAGCAACAGTAGTGAAATAAATTCTTCCAAAACTATTAGGTCTACTAGCATGTGTGCCAAGACCTGGTGTCACAAGTGTATGCGCAACTAGTAGAATATACAAAACACTAACTATTGTCTGGAAAAAAGTAGACAAAATATAAATACAAAAGAGAGACTCCAGGTGCTGCTGAACAGCTCAGGAAGCAGCTCACCACTAAGCCTCGGGATAACGGTGGTACGCTCTGGTATGAGTGCCAGATGCACCTGCCTAAGATCTTGCACGATTAGTGCATAAGTATACGTGAGTACATAAATAACATATACCCAGTAAGTATCTAGTCTAACCTCGAAGAAGTAGTGACGAGGGGTCGACATCGACACTTATTACGGGCTAACAATATAAATACAGAAATTCTAAATAAGAACAGGTTATGTAAATAATAACTATAACTCGATTAACAAGCAATAAATGAATAATTCTTTCACAATTAGTAAATTCCAAGTCAAATCCTGTCACTAATAATCATAACCTCACAAGCATAAGGTAATATCAAGTATAATTAGGTTGCGAGTATTATTAAGCACGATTTATGCTGAGGTCGTACGGTCCGATCCAGAACAATGTGTACACTCCTGAGGGTCGAGTGACACGAACCATAGATGCATCTATTCTACTGCCGAGGCGTTCAGCCCACTCCACAAGAAAGGAGGATACTTTATAAACATTTGGTCTAAAAGCTATTACAAAGTTAAAACACAAGGAAGTACAATTTCTATTAATGGTCACGTATCCCTCCAAAACTCAAGTAAGTGGAAGTCGGTCTTTTACAATTCCTCTATCAAGTTTCAATGTACTTTAGGCACTTTTAATTAACAAATAGGGTGCAAACATTTCAAGTATCCTTATGATTCGAGTCCTAAACTACCCGGACATAGACATAATTAGTAGCTACGCACGAACTCTCGTCATCTCATGCGTACGTAGCCTCCACAATTAGAAGCAAATAGTAATTTAAATCACCTATGGGATAAATTCCCTCTGACAAGGATAGGCAAGAGACTTACCTTGTCTCAAAGCTCGCTTCCTATCCACAAATATGTTTTAAATCCTCAACTCGGTGCCAAATAACCCGAAACTAGTCAAATATTGTATAAATTAATCAATACATGTTCAAAAGTTCATAATCTAACTATTAGAGTAATTACCCAACCCCATTTTGGAAGATTCCTAAAATTCACCCTCGGTTCCACGTGCCCGAATTCTGGAAATTATCGAAGAATAATGTTACACATAACCTCACGAACTCAAATATAAAATATCTAGCCTATTCCATAATCATTTTCGTGGTTAAATCCCGTTTCTATCAAAACCTAGGTTTTTCAACTAAACCTATAATTTTTTCAGGATTTCATGTTAAAATCTACTCATAATCTATGTATTTAACTTACATTGGGTAGGAATTACTTACCTCCAATAGCTAAGTGAAACCCCCTCTCTAAGAAGCTCCAAAATCGCCCAAGAAGTGAAAGAAATGGGTCAAAAATGGCCTAAGTCCCGTATTAAATGAACCTCACCGTGCAATGATTTTTTGCACCTGAGGTTCCGCTTCTGCGGACAAAATCTCACAGTTGCGGACCAAGCCCAGGTTGGCCTCCTTCGGTTCTGCGACCAACGGCTCGCTTCTGCGGCGTGCGCGTCGCACCTGCGACCTTCCTCGCTTCTGCGATCGTCCTCTACACACATGCACCTTCGCAGGTGCGGTCCCTACCTCGCTTCTGTGATCACTGGGCAGCCCACGCTGGGCCACTTTTGCTGTCGTTGGCTCGCTTCTGCGAGCTCGCACCTTCGGCTAGCCCCTCGCAAGTGCGATTGCACCAGACGTTTAGCTGCTTCAGCCATTTCCTTCAAGTCCAAACTTGATATATGCATCGTCCGATTAGCACCCGAGGCTCCCGGGCCTCTCCCAAACATACCCACAAGTTTGAAATCATAAAACGGACACACTCGAATCCTCGGAACGCATAAAACAACATCAAAATGAATAATCACACTCCAAACCAAATCGAATCAACTTATGAACTACAAGTTCTTCCCACTTAGTCCGAACGCGCCGAATCATACTTAAACTGCCCGAAATGACTCCAAATCTTGCGTACAAGTCTTAAATCACCATACGAAATTATTCCTAAGCTCGAAATCCTAAACGGACCTCGATAACACTAAACCTACTCCAAACCAAATTTAAAGAGATTTAAAGCCTCCAATGAGCCAATTTTCAATGTTAAGCGCCGAAACACTCCCGGGTCATCCAAAACTCGATCCGAACATGCGCCCAAGTCCAAAATCATCATACGAATCTATTGGGTCTGTCAAATCCTAGTTCCGATGTCGTTTACTAAAAACATTGACTCGAGTCAAACTTTGCCCTTCGTAGCCAATATTAAGTAACCAAGTGTTCCGCTTTCAACTCGAACCCTTTCAAAGCTCAAACTAATCATCCCCGTAAGTCATAATGCAGTTAAAGCACATGCAGGGAGTCTTATTTAGGGCAATAGGGATCTAAAAGAAAAACAACCGATCGGGTCGTTACATTCTCCACCTCTTAAACAGACGTTCGTCCTCGAACGGGTCTAGAATCAAACCTGGAGTGTCGAATAAGTGTGGATATCTTCTCTGTATGTCCTCCTCGGTCTCCCAAGTTACCTCCTCGACTGGTTGACCCCTCCACTGAACTTTTACCGCAGAAATATTCTTGGACCTCAACTGGCGAACCTATATGTCAATAATGGCAACTGGCTCCTCCTCATAACTCACGCTCTCATCTAACCGAACCGTGTTGTAGTCTTACACATTCGACCTGTCGGCATGGTACCTCCGGAGCATAGACGCGTGGAAAATCGGATGAACTCCCGATAGACTGGGAGGCAAAGCAAGCTCATACGCAACCTCCCAGCTCATCTCAACACCTCAAATGGTCCTATAAACCTTAGGCTCAACTTGCCCTTCTTCCCGAACCTCATAATTCCCTTCATCAGTGAGAATTTCAAGAGAACCTTCTCACCCACCATAAATGATAAATCACGCGCCTTCTGATCCGTATAAATCTTCTGTCTGGACTGTGTTGTGCAAAGTCGCTCCTGAATCAACTTTACCTTTACCAAGGCATCCTTCACCAAATCAGTACCATATAACTTAGCCTCGTCGGGCTCAAAACATCCGATGGGTGAACGACATCGTCGACCATATAAAGCCTCAAATGGAGCCATCTCTATGCTGGACTAATAACTATTGTTGTAAGCAAACTCGGCTAAAGTAAAGAATCGATCCCACTGCCCTCCGAAGTCAATCATGCATGCTCTAAGTATATCCTCCAAGAACTGAGCTGTCCGCTCCGACTGCCTGTCGGTCTATGGGTGAAAGCCTTTGCTGAGATCTACTCGGGTCCCCAACTCACTCTGTACTGCCCTCCTGAAATTCGAAGTACTCTGAGGGCCTCTATCTAAAATAATGGAAACACGCACACCATGCAACCGAACAATCTCCTGAATATAAACCTGGGGTAATCTCTCTGAAGAATACGTGGCACAACCGGATTGAAGTGTGTTGACTTGATCAGCCTGCCGACAATGACCCAAACTACATCAAACTTCCGCAAGGTCCGCATAAACCCAACTACGAATTCTATAGTAATGCGCTCCCATTTTCATTCAGGTATAGTCGTCTTCTAGAGTAGGTCACCTGGCCTCTGGTGCTCATACTTAACCTGTTGGAAATTTAGGCACCTCGCTACATACTCAACTATGTCCTTTTTCATTCGCCGCCACCAATAATGCTGCCTCAGATCATGATACATCTTCATAGAACCTGGATGAATAGAATACCGAGAATTGTACGCCTCTTGTAGAATCTTCTCCCTCAAGCCATCAACATTAGGAACACATAGGCGACCTTGGAGTCGCAGGACACCATCCTCACTGATAGTAACCTCCTTGGCACTACCATGTAGTATCGTCTCCCTAAGAACCAACAAGTGCGGATCATCAAACTAACGAGCCATGATCTGCTCGGATAATGAATACTGAGAGACAACACATGTAAGAACTCGGATGGCTCTGAAATATCCAACCTCACACGTTTGTTGGCCAGAGACTGAATGTCTAGAGCTAATGGCCTCTCCTCTGCTGTAATGAATGCCAAACTGCCCATACTCTTCGCCTTTCTGCTCAAGGCATCTGCAACTGCATTCGCCTTGCTCGGATGATAAAAGATGGTGATATCATAATCCTTTAGTAACTCAAGCCACCTATGTTGTCTCAAATTGAGATCCCTCTACTTGAACAAATGATGCAAGCTGCGATGATTGGTGTAAACCTCATAGGACACCCTATAAAGATAATGCCTCCAGATCTTAAGAGGATGAACAATCACGACCGACTCCAAATCATGTACGGGGTAATTCTTTTTGTGGAGCTTCAGCTGACGTAAAGAATATGCAATAACTCGCCTCTCTTGCATCAATACGCATCCCAAGTCAACTCGTGAAGCATCACAATACACAGTATACATCCCTGAATCGGAAGGCAACACTAACACTGGTGCTGAAGTTAATGCGGTCTTGAGCTTCTGAAAGCTCGCCTCATAATCATTTGACCACCGGAACGGAACACCCTTCTGGGTCAATCTAGTCAAAGGTGTTGCAATCGATGAGAAGCCCTCCATAAACAAACAATAATAACCTGCTAACCCTAAGAAGCTCCTGATCTCAGTCGCCGTGGTAGGACGAGCCCAACTCCGAACTGCCTCAATCTTCCTGGGATCTACCTTAATACCCTCACCTGATATAACATGCCCCAAGAATGCCACAGTATCTAACCAGAATTAACACTTGGAGAACTTAGCATATAACTTCTGTTCTCGCAAGGTCTGAAGCACCACTCTCAAATGATGCTCGAGCTCCTCCATGCTACGCGAGTAGATCAAAATGTCATCAATGAAGATAATGACAAACAAATTAATATACGGCCTGAAAACCCTGTTCATCGATCCATAAACGTCGCTGTGGCATTCTTCAAATCGAAAGACATCACCAGAAACTCATAGTGGCCATATCTAGTCCGGAAAGCCATCTTCGAAATATCTGAATCCTGAATCTTCAATTGATGGCACCCCAATCTCAAGTCGATCTTAGAGAACACCCTGGCACCTTGCAACTGGTCAAACAAATCATCAATACGTGGAAACGGGTACTTGTTCTTAATGGTAACTTTTTTCAACTGGCGGTAATCAATGCATATCTGCATAGTCCCATCTTTCTTCTTCACGAACAACACCGGTGCACCCCAAGATGACACATTCGGTCTAACAAACCCCTTTGCCAGCAACTTCTCAAATTGTTCCTTCAATTCCTTCAACTCTTTCGGAGCCATGCGATACAGTGGAATGGAGATAGGCTGGGTACCTGGAGCCAAATCAATACAGAAATCGATATCATAATCTGGTGGCATGCTTAGAAGATCAGAAGGAAACACATCGAAGAACTACCATACCACGGGCACTAAATCAACCGCCAAAGTCTCTGTAGTATTATCCCGAACATAAGCTAGATAAGGCAAAAAACCCTTCTCGACCATGTGTCGAGCCTTCAGAAAAGAGATAACTCGGCTAGATGCACTGACAAACGAACCCTTTCACTCCAACCTAGGCAACTCTGACATTGCCAAGGAAATTGTCTTGGCATGGCAATCAAGGATGGCGTGATATGGAGATAACCAAGATGACCTCAAAGTAGGTATATCGAGCAGCAGAAGATCCGCCCTAGTCTCATAACCATAGAAAGTAACAATGCAGGACCGGTAGATCCAATCCACAACAACAGAATCGCCCACAGGAGTGGACATATAAATGGGAGTACCCAGGGACTCACGAGGAACACCTAGGAAATGAGGAAATAGATATGACACATATGAATATGTAGACCCTGGATCAAATTGAACAGAAGCATCCATACCGTAGACAGAAATAATACATGTGATCACAGCATCTAAGGCCACTACATCTGGTCTGGCTGGGAGAGCATAGAACCTGGCTGGTGCGTCGACTAGCTGGCCTCCACCTGTCTGGCCTCCACCTCTAAGACGGCCCCTACCCACCTGCCCTCTGCCTCTGGGCGGCCGGACAACTGTTGTGGTAGCTAGCGTTGTAACCATAGGCTAAGAACCCTACTGTACTGACTTGTCCCGAAGCCTGGGGCAGAACCTCCTAATGTGGCCAAGATCCCCACACTCGAAACAACCTCTCGGTACGGCGGACTGCTGGCCTGAAGTCTAACCCTGATAGCCTGAATACCCATTGAAGGAACCCTGAATAGCTGGTGGATAGTAGGAGCTCTCTAGAATGGAACTAAAATACACTGGAGCACCCCGAGGAGGCGGTGGTGCTGGATAGGTGGGACTACTAGACTAACCCCTCATGAACTGACCTCTGCCCCCAGCCGGGGCACCTCTAAACTCTCCAGAATATAGAAACCACTTATCGCTCGTAGCCTGCTCTCGGCTATGCTGACGTACACCCTCGATTCTCTGAGTTATCTCCTCAACTAGCTCATAAGAAGATCTAATCTCAACCTCTTGGACCATAGTAGCCTGGATACCTGAGTGCAAACATGCAACGAGCATCTGCACTATCTCTACATAAATAGGAAGTATCATAAGTGTATGGCAAGACAACTCAGAGAATCTCGCCTCATATTCGGTCACTGATATCTGACCCTACTAGAGCTGCTCAAACTGAAACCTCAACTCTACCCTCTGAGAGGGTGGAATATACCTATCCAGAAAGGTATGTGTGAACCAGTCCCAAGTCAAGGGAGAAGAACCTGCTGGTCTGCCAAGAAGATAGGACTACCACCATCTACGGGTCGTGCCTTCCAGCTGGAAAGTAGTAAAGTCCACCCTGTAGGACTCCAATATCCTCATGTTGTGCATTCTATCCCTGCACTGATCAATGAAGTCGTGGGGATCCTCATGTAGCTCACCTCCAAAGACAGGAGGGTGTAGCCTGGTCCATCTATCTAATAGCTTTTGCGGCTCACCGGTCAAAGCTAGTTAGGGCTCAGGTATAGCTGCTGCAACTGGCTGGGCTCCTCCCATGGGTAGTGCGCTCGGGGGCTGATATACGGTAGATTCTGCATACCCTAGATCCTGAGCGGTAGGGGTCTGTGCTCCCTCTCCCGCCTGAGATGTGGCTGGGTCTACTGGAAATAAACCAGCCTGAGTCATAGAATCCATGAACCGTAGCATACGGCCCATGACCTCCTAGAATCTTGGTGCGGACATGTAATCCATTAAGGATGGCCGCTGCAGGCACCTCGCCCTGCTCCTTAATAACAAGATCCTTCACTGGATCCACTGCGGGTACAACTGGAGTAACTCTAGGACGTCCTCGCCCTCTACCACGAGCTGGAGCCCTCCCTCGACCTCTAGAAATTGGGGAAGCAGCTCCTCCATGGTTGGGAACATCCGCTATGTGCGTTCTCACCATCTGTGAGAGAATAAGAGAAAGATACTTAATATCACATCAACTGCACGATAGGAAATAAAGAAAGAGTAGTTTCCTAACACCCTATAGCCTCTCGAAGATAAGTAAGGACGTCTCCGCACCAATCCGCATTAGTCCTGCTCATAACTTGTGAGACCTACGTGAAACTAGTGCTGTGATACCATATGGTCACGACCCAAATTCTCCTATAGGCCGTGATGGCGCCCAACTTTGCCGCTAGGCAAGCTAACGGTGAATTAATTATGCAATTTTCCTTCTTAATAAAATTCCAAGTAATTAAATTCCATTTATTAATAAAATTAGAAGTAGACAACTTAATAAAGTAAGCGAAGACTACTGAGTGAGCAATAGCAGTGAAATAATTTCTTCCAAAACTATAAAGTCTACTAGTATGTGTGTCAAGGTGTTACAAGTGTATAAGCAACTAGCAGAATATACAAAACTCTAACTACTGTATGAAATAAAGTAGATAGAATATAAATACAAAAAAGAGACTCTAGGTGCTACAGAACGGCTCAGGAAGCAGCTCACCACTAGGCCTCAAGATAACGGTGGTACGCTCCAGTATGACTGCCAGATGCACCTGCCTAAGATCCTGCACAATTAGTGCACAAGTGTAGCACAAGTACATAAACAATATGTACCCAGTAAGTATCCAGTCTAACCTCGAAAAAGTAGTGACGAGGGGTCGACATCGACACTTACTATGGGCTAACAATATAAATAGAGAAATTCGAAATAAGCAAGGGTTATGTAAATAATAATCATAACTCGCTTAACAAGAAGTAAATGAATAATTCTTTCACAATTAGTGAATTCCAAGTCAATTCCTATCATTATTAATCATAAACTCACAAGCATAAAGTAATATAAAGTATAATTAGGCTCCGAGTATTATTAAGCACGATTTATGCCGAGGTCGTACGGCCCGATCCAGAATAATGTGTACACTGCCGAGGGTCGAGCGGCACGAACCATAGATGTATCTATTCTAATGCCGAGGCATTCAGCCCGCCCCACAAGAAAGGAGGATCCTTTATAAACATATGGTTTAAAAGCTATTATAAAGCTAAAACACAAGGAAACACAATTTCTATTAACGGTCAGGTATCCCTCCAAAACTCAAGTAAGTGGAAGTCGGTCTTGTACAATTACTTTATCAAGTTCCAATATACTTTAGGCACTTTCAATTAACAAAAAGGGTGCAAAAATTTCAAGTATCTCATGATTCGGGTCCTAAACTATCCGGATATAGACATAATTAGTAGCTACGCACTGACTCTCATCACCTCGTGCGTACGTAGCCCCCACAATTATAAGAAAATAGTAATTTAAATCACCTATGGGGTAAATTCCCTCTTACAAGGTTAGGCAAGAGACTTACCTTATCTCAAAGCTCGCTTTCGATCCACAAATATGCTTTAAGCCCTCAACTCTGTGCCAAACAACCCGGAACTAGTCAAATGTTTTGTATAAATTAATCAATACATGTTCAAAAGTTCATAATCTAACTATTCGAGTAATTACCCAACCCCATTTTGGAAGATTCCTAAAATTCACCCCCGGGCGCATGTGCCCGGATTCCGAAAATTTTCGAAGAATAATGTTGCTCATAACCTCACGAACTCAAATATACAATTTCTAGCCAATTCCATAATTATTTTTGTGGTTAAATCCCATTTTCATCATAACCTAGGTTTTACAACTAAACCCACAATTTTCACAAGTTTTCATATTGAAATCTACCCATAATCTATGTATTTAACTTACATTGGGTAGGAATTACTTACCTCCAATAGCTAAGTGAAACCCCCTCTCTTAGAAGCTCCAAAATCGCCCAAAAGGTGAAAGAAATGGGTCAAAAATGGCCTAAGTCCCGTATTAAATGAACCTTACTGCCCAGTAATTTTTCGCACCTGCGATGCCACTGTTGCACCTGCGGTTCTACTTCTGCGGATAAAATCTCGCAGATGTAAACCAAGCCCAAGTCAGCCTCCTTCGCTTCTCCGACCAACGGCTCGCTTCTGCGACGTGCGCGTAGCACCTGCGACCTTCCTCGGTTCTGCGACCGTCCTCTTCGCACCTGCGAAGCGCAGGTGCGGTCCCTGCCTCACTTCTGCGATCACAGGGAAGACCACGTTGGGCCGCTTCTGCGAGCTCACACCTGCGACTAGCCCCTCGCAGGTGTGATTGCAACAGAAGTTCAGTTGCTTCAGCTATTTCCTCCAAGTCCAAACTTGATCCGCGCATCGTCCGATTAGCACCCGAGGCTCCCGGGGCCTTACCCACAAGTTTGAAATCATAAAACGGACTCGTTCGATACCTCTAAACACATAAAACAACATCAAAATGAAGAATCATGCTCCAATCAAAATCCTTCCAACTTACTCCGAACGTGCCGAATCATACTTAAACTACCCGAAATGACTCCAAATTTTGCGTACAAGTCTTAAATCGCCATGTAGAACTATTCCTAGGCTCGGAATCCCAAACGGACCTCGATAACACCAAAACCTAATCCAAACCAAATTTAAAGAACTTTAAAGCCTCCAATGAGCCAACTTTTAATATTAAGCGCTTTAACGCTCCTGAGTCATCTAATACCCGATCCGAACATACGCCCAAGTCCAAAATATCATACGAACCTATTGGGATCATCAAATCCCAATTCCAATGTATTTACTTAAAATGTTGACTCATGTCAAACTTAGCCCTTCTTTGCCAACATTAAGGAACCAAGTGTTCCGATTTCAACCTGAACCCTTTCAAAGCCCAAACTAACCATCCCCGCAAGTCATAAAGCAGTTATAGCACATACGGGGAGTCTTATTTAGGGGAACGGAGATCTAAAAGGCAAAATAACCGATCGGGTTGTTACATCCATTGATAATGCACCGTAGGAATTTCTCTTGGACCCGCTTGAGTTGGTATTGCTACATGAGCTGGTATTGCTATGGTATTATGAGTATGACTGTGTATTCGGTTTAATTGAATATTTTTCCTGGGGGAATATTAATCTTTAACTTTGTGCTATGGTACGACTTAGATGAACAAAAACCATTACCTTCTCTTGACCCCTATGATTTAATTTCAATATATTGAAAAGATAATGAGAAATTCCCAATTGTTACTATTTGATACTCCCTCCGGTCCATAATAAGTGACCTTTTGACCTTTTTATTTTGGTCCAAAATAAGTATCCTTTTATAATAATCAAGAAGAAATTAATTTTATTTTTACAAAGTTTGTCTTTATTAACGTATCCCAATGTGTCAAAGTAAAAATTTGCAAACTTTAATTAAAGGTAATTTAGTGAATATTTTTTTCTCTCTAGGAGTTAGTATTTTCTTAAGGAGTGTGCCAAAGACCAAAAAGTCACTTAATATGGACTGGATGAAGTACTACTTATTCTTTTTCTCCCTTTTTTCTTCTCTCTTCCTTTTCTTTCTTTTTATCCTCCTTCTTTTTCTTCTTCTTATTCTTCTTCTTCTTCTTTTTCTCCTGTTTATTTTCACCCTTTCTGAGCCGAGGGTCTATTAGAAACGGCCTCTCTGCCTTCGCTAGGTAGGGGTAAGGTCTGCATACACATACCCTCCTCAAACCCCACGTGTAGAAATATACTGGTTTATTGTTGTTGTATTGTAGCTATATGCGAGAGCAGCAGTCACGTACTCTGTGTGACAGCTCACTAATATAGGTTTATCATGACCGGTTTTTTAAAAGGCATGGGCGTAAGGCGGGGCGTTTTAGATATGCCTCAGCGGGCAAAAGCCCCGAGGCACAGGGCGTAAGCCCCATGGGTATTTAGTTTCTAATATTTTATAAAATAATATAATTATAGTAGATATTTATAAATAGGTAAAATTGCATAAAAATTGAAGAAACTATAAATATGTACACACACACACACACACACACACACACACACACATATATATATATGTGTGTGTGTGTGTGTGTGTGTGTGTGCGCGCTCCACTCCCATACAAACTAGTCAACGCAATCTATTATACGTACTAACAAGCACAAGTTGATTGAGAGTTGAAAAGAATAAAATTTTCTATATGAAGGAACAAAAAGGATGACTAACCTACAATTTGAACTTTAAACTTGCTACTATGAAAGAGAATGGAGTTCTCTTTGTATTCGTTGCTTTTGGAGATATTAGCAGACTAAGCGGACAAGATAAAAAATTGAGAAAGACCGTAAATGAAGCTTCAATCATTAAAAAAATATCTTGACGTTTTAAATTTAATACATTTCACTTCCTTTTTAAACTTTTAAGTAATTACAAGTTGACTTTTGAGTAATTACAAGCTGGCTTTTCAGAATTTAGGTATTATATGAAGGACCTATTCAACATTTTTTTTTTAATTTGAAAAAGTCTCGAAGGCTTACGGCCTCACTACAAAAATGGGCCTCAAATGCTCGGGCGTATCCCCGAATTGCTGGTGTACGCCTCTTGAGACCTTCGCCCTACACCATTGCCTCGGGGCATTTTTGGTATGCCTTTCCCCAAGGCTCGCCCCGAAAACGCCTTTAAAACACTGATCATGACTTGTGAAAGTTTTTGTAATTTGTGAGAGACGAGGCTCTCCTCCAGTTTATTATTATCCGTTTTGTCCATTGTAGGCCCCGTAAAATTTCACAAGAATCCGGGGTTCGTGGTGCCGAGGTAAGCTTATGTGTTTGATGATTGTAGCCGCGGTACATACTTTTTGGGTTGAATAGTCCGTTGGGTAGTTGAAGAAATTTTTTGGCAGGAGCAGGGCATTTCTGCGGTCTACTATGCGGGCCGCAGTTCAGCCACAGAGATGCTGCAACAGAAAAATGGCCAATTTTGGAGGGTCATTTTGCGGTCCAATATGCGGCCATATGATGTTTGTGGGTCGCATTATCCATCGCAGATCCAGCACGAAGATTTCCAGAGGGAAATTTTGCGGCGTATTATGCGACCATAGAATTGGTTTGCGGACCGCAGACCTGACCCGAGCAGTTCCAGTTCTAGGCATCACTTCTGCGGCCCATTTTGCGGACACATATCCATTTCTGCGACCGCAGAGCTGTGCTTGGAGGGTCCATTTTTTTGATTTTTATAACCCAACCCTATTTCGATATATAGACGTTAGGGACCATTTGTAAAGTAAAAATCTGTTATTTCTAGAGAGAGGAAGTGCCATAGAGTGAGAGGAGAAGTCCCTAAGCTAATTGCTCATCAATCCTTGCCTCAAATGTTAGAGAATCCACAAGGAAAACTCACAAGGTGTTCATCTAAGAGGAAAGGTTCCACACCCTAGCTTCAATTTCGAATTGGGTAGAAGATGGTTAATAGGGAGTGAGATCCTTGGGTGTGAGAGTGTTACCTATGATGCAATGTACTAACAAAATGGTGGGAAGGTAGTTGAGGTAAAAAGGGCAGATATTGGGTTGTGGGATGAAGGAATCCACAACCCAACGTGGGAAGGTAGTTGAGATAAAGTCTTAATTTTGAAAGCCTTGTTGTTGATGATCCATGATGATTTTTGAAAGTAAAAGAAGGAGTATAAAATATAAAGTACGGCCAACGTGCCAAGAATGATATTACTTTATGGCCATTGGTGCAAATGGAAAATGATGTATGTAAAAGATTATTGAAATGAGTGGTAATCCTTTTAAATAATAAATTCTTATGGGAGTATCGTTTAGTCTCCGAGGAAGGTAGTCGAAGTAACCTAACCCCGAAGATACACATTGATGTTATAAACGTCAATACCACACAAGGGGGGGTGATTTGTGTTGGTACCTTAATTTTCGCGTTAGAAGAACCTGGTTCTTCTAAGTGTTCTAACTACAGCAGTTTGCGGAAAATAAAATACTGAAAGTAAAGTGCACAGAGATTTTTACGTGGAAACACCTGGCTCAAAAGGTGAAAAACCACGACCTACTACTCAGTAGGATTTTCCCAAAACTCCACTAAAATCACTGAGCCAAAAAACTGCATTTACAAAACTCTTTGTAAACCTAAGGATTAACTCTAATCCCAGTGGTAGCACACAGCCTCAACTGTTGCGACACTTTCAAGTTAACTCTAACTTGAATACTCAGAGTACCTAATACAATTGCTTCTAAGAAAGCTGAAAGGTACAATATGAAAACCTACTACAATTTGAACTAGACTTTAGAATAAACACAATGATGAAACTGGTTCCTTCTATCTTAGTTCATGTAGCTTCAGACGTGCACACTTGTATCTCGCATATGTTGCTTGCAAATCAGACTTGATCTTTTTGCTCTCAAATATGCTTAACTTCTGCTTATGTGCATTACCTGTAAAAGAGAACAACTTGGTTATTTAATGGATTAGCAGTTAGAGTTTGATCGAGACTCCAATGCTTATCCGTAGTCGATTTGAGTCCTTAACCAATACAAACTCCCATCCTTATCCTAGCTTAGGATTGTGTTCTCTTATCATAAGGAGACTGTCCTTCTTAAGAACTCAATGCAACCTTTTCGATTCCATTCAGAAGATATTTGCTGCGTAATCTTCAATACATATCTTCCTCACGTGCCTTTCATGTGCAATGGTTATGACTAACTGTGTCTCTCAAGATGCACTAGGTCCTTCCCTGAGTTCATTTGTCAATCTTCAAAACTTCAACTAAACTTGGGCCAACAAATTCCCCCTTTTGATGATGACAAACTCTGTGCTTTTAGTGATCAGAGAACTTGTGAAACTTAGCTGAAATATCAACACTTAGAAAACTTTTAGAGAATTTTCAACTTATCATAAAGGCCAGATTTAAGTTAGGTCATAAACATCACTTTGTTCAGATAATGAATTTAAGCATAATATCTTCCCCCTTTTGGCATCATTGAAAAGTTGCATAAATAATGTGATCTCAGTAACCTAATTAGTACTCATGGCCACTGGGGCAACTGCAAGTGACACATGCTTTAGTTAATCAGAAATCAACTCAACAAAAATACCTATTAGGATCAGAATTTAACAAAAAGCAAGAAAAGCTGCATTCATTGATTAGCAAGGTTTCTACAATGCAGTCCACAGAGAAGAAAAACAAAATTACCAAACCATGAGCAAAAGAAAATAAACATCTAAAATCCCAAACTGGGGTCACTGAGGGGTCTAGACTGGTGCACACTAGGGACAGGATATCTAAGCTTAGAAAGAGCTGGAGGGTTGGGTTTGAGGCAGATTGAGCATCTGTTGAAGCATGCCTTCATTTTTCTCCCTTCTCCTTAGCAAGTTCAGCTCGTCAACCCATTCCTTTCTCCCTCCAATTCAGCAACTCTGGCCTGAAGCCTTGCTATCTCAGCGTCTTTTGCCCCAACCTCCTGAATTAAGGCTCTGACCTTACTATTCACAGGAGTTTTTGCTGAAGAACCAGGTTCAACTGGAGCTGTACTGAGCATATAATCACAAGATTGAAGGGTTTTGCTGCCAAAATGCTCTTTGCTCGAAGCCAATTTCCCACTTTTTCAGCGGAACATTCAATCTTTCAAGTACAGTTTGTCAAGATAAATCCATAGGGAAATGGCATTGAGCTTTTGAGCCATTGAGTACCCTTTTCAAGCAGCTTTACAATAAAGGCAGGCCAGTTGATCTGCTTCCCTTCATTCAGGCATTGCATTAAGAACCGGATCCATATAATTTGCTGTATGCCTTCTTTCCTGTCTGGGTAGAAGGCATTTGTTGACAAATTCAAAAAGCACTTTGTGATCGGGCCTCATTTCATTTTTCTGAACTGCCCTGGCCTCAGGTACCTCTTCATCTGTTGTGGTGTCACAAAAGTTCCTTGTTATCTGAAGATCAGTAGGCAACCCATCCAGGCAAGGCCACCTCTGCCTTGTATAATCATCATATCCCTCGCTAGGGATGTCTAGAATCTTGCCCAGCTTTGCAGCATTGAACTTTACTTTGACACCTTTCACTTGTGCTAGTCACCAGCCCATTCTTCACTGTCCCATTTGCCATAAACTCTACAAGTTCATTCCTGGCCAATTTTCCATCCATATGAAGAACCATGTCCTTCCAGCCCTGTGCTTCTAGTGCAGTCAGAAGCCTTATCATACCTGGCTCCTCCAGGTCCTTGAGTAGTCTCCCTTTCAGAATTTTCCTCTTGCCAAACATAGCATATCTGTCCTGTTCCTTCTCTGGACTCATCTCCTTCATCCTCACTCCATATTCATCTTCTTCAGCAACTTTCAGTTGTTTTCCTTTTGCAGCTGGCCTTGTTCTCTTGGCAAGAACAGGTTCAGCAGGTACTGGCTTGGAAGCTTCTTGGCAGAAGTCCTGGTTCCCTTTGATTTGGCAGTGGGAACTTCCACAGTAGTACTCCTTTCTAGATGGACCTGTTCCATCTCTTTCTTCTTCCTCGTTCAACCACGCCTCCGAGCTTCACCTATTCTTTGCTTTCCCTTTCTCTTTCCTCTTTTTCTTACTTTCTTCTAAAGCCTTCTTCAATTCTGCTTCACTTTCCCTGACCCTACTTCTAGTAGCTCTAATCCTAGAGAAGACTTGGGTTGTGATTGTTGCTTTTCTTGGTTGGTTTGGATGTAGCAGGGGTCTTTTGGTGAGGAAGCCTTTGCGTTTCTTTTGGGTCATAGCTGGCCCCCACTTTCTTCAACAAGGTCAAGCCAAACTCTTTTCATCAGATGAACCAGGTTCATCTTGTTGTTTACTCAGATTAATCAACACCTCAGTAGCCTCACCTGAACCACTTCCCCTTTGACTTCGAGACTCCTTCTTCCCCACCCCCACATATGGCTAAAGTTCCCTTCTTTTTCTTCCTCATTTTTCCAGAATCAGTCCCACCTACATCTCTAGTAGCCCCTATCAGAACAAATCGATTTTCCTCCCCTTCAACTACATCAGAAAAAACATAGCAAGATTTTACCTCTCTTTGGGTTTCTTGAGTTTTGGCCTGTTCAGAAGACCCAGGTTCATCTCCTTCACTGGTGGAGAAAGTAATCATCAGATTCAAGCTAGAGTTGGTCTCAGCTGTTGGGCCTGCTTTCTTTGACTGGATCTGAAGTTTTTCATTCAAAGTTTTTCTCAAAGACTGTAGCTACAGTTTTTCTTGCTAGCATTTTTCTGGCGATGGAATCTAGGTTTTTGGTTTCGACTGGTGTATGAGAAGATGAGGTGTTGGGTGAAACAGGTGATGGAGTGCCAGGATTGTCTTGGGGATTTGTCAGTGGTAGAATTTCTGAAAACCCTAAGAGAATTTTGGTGGTGTGAAGAGCTTTGGAGAGTTTCAGAGACGAGACAGAATTATCAGGGGTTTTGTGAGTGAATTGATTATTATGAGTGTTTGGGGTTTTTAAAGAGGGTAATTATTACTCAGAAACTGCGCAGCCTTTTCAGTAGTCACATAGAGGTCTAATCAATTTAGAGTCCGGTCTCCGTAGAGATTAATTTGAATTACTAGAATTTAGGAGAAGTGCCGTTATATTTAGACTTCTAGTTTCAATGAAAAATGGTTCAATTGACCCAACGGATAAGAATGTTTAGGACGTTTGGTATATCTAGGACTCTTGCTCTATGATTGATAATTAAATTTTTCTAATTGTGCAAAGGAATAGAAACATACCTGAACTTTCTCAATGAGCATAATTTGATGAACCAGGTTCTTCAAGTGAAACTTCTCTTGATTATGCCTCAAATGTCAAAATAGAAAATTTGTAAGAGATCAGTGAATTGCATAGACACATGTCACAAGAGTATACTATTTACAGTATGAGACTGAGTAGAAATTAGTCTAATATTCACAAAAATTAAGAACTCCTAGCCAAATTTTTTTTTTGTGCTTTCGTGAACTGGACCTATTAGGTGATCTTAATCATCACCTAACCCAACCTGTTCCTTTTCAAAATTTTTTCTTACTCAGTGCCTTAGTGAAGATGTCAGCCTATTTGTTTATCAGTAGCACAAAAATTCATATGGAGATTAGCCCTTTTTCATAGTTGTCTCTTAAGAAGTTGGTGTCTAACATCTATGTGCTTAGTCCTTTTGTGATGACCGGGTTCTTTGTCATACTTATAGCACTAGTGTTATCACAGATATTGGTATGCATCCACTTCTATACCAAGTCTACTAATTGTTGCTTGATCCACAGTAGTTGAGCACAACAAGAAGCAGCAGCCACATACTCAGCTTCAGCAGTAGATAGGGCTACTGAATTCTGTTTCTTGGTGGCCCATGATACAAGACATGAAACAGAAAGTGAGCCATACCTGAAGTGCTTTTTCTATCCACTAGGAAACCTGCTTAGTCAAGCATCTCAGCATAACCTACTAGATCAAAATTACTACCTTTAGGATACCATAGGCATAATTCAGTGGTCCCTTTCAGGTATCTCAGTATCCTTTTGCACAACAGTCAACGTGAGACTCTTTTGGATTAGCTTGAAAACGTGCACAGAGTCCTACACTGAAAACAATGTCAGGTCTGCTGGCAGTAAGATACAAGAGTGAACCAATCATACCCCCTATTACAACTTTTGATCAACTGTATGAACCAGGTTCATCAGCATCTAATTTTAGTTGGCAGTTGCAATAGGTGTATCTATTTCTTTAGAGTCCTCCAATTTTAAACTTCTTGATTAGTTCCTTTGTATATTCTGTTGATGAATCATATGGTTCCATTTGAGCTTTGTTTTATCTGTAAGCCTAGGAAGAAATTTAGGTTCACCCATCATACTCATTTCAAACTCACTTCCCATTAATTTAGCAAATTCCTTGCTCAAACCTATCTGTAGTGCGCCCAAATATTTATATCATCAACATATATTTGTACAACAAGAAGATTCTTTACCTTTTTTCCTTAGGAACAAAGTGTATGTCAATTTACCTCTTTTGTACCATGTCCAAAAGGAATGTTTGACAATCTTTCATACCCACGCTCTTGGGGCCTTGCTTGAGACCATAGAGAGCTTTTATCTTAGTTGTATTACATGATCAGGACATTCTTTACTTTCGAATCCTGGAGGTTGTCTCACAAACCACTTCTCTTTGAGAGATAGCCTTTAGGAAGCGCGTTTTTTGACATCCATTTTGAGAAGAGTGAATTCCTTTGTGCTGCAAAGGCTATGAGGAGTCTAAATTGCTTCAAGTCTAGCCACTGGAGCAAAAGTCTCATCATAATCAATGCCTTCCTCTGATGACTATGCCTTGAACCCCCCAAACCTTGCCTTATTTCTATGTAACTGTTCCGATCTTCATCGTGTTGTTCCTGAAGACCATTTTGTCCCAATGAACTGACCTTGTTCTTTGGTTGGTTTTGGAGACTAAGTGCCAGGACTTGGCCTTCTTTCCAACTGATTGAGGGCTCATCTTTGCATAGCATTGAACCCAATCTGCATCTTGTTAGAGCTTCACTCACATTTTTAGTTTCAATGAGGGACAGAAAGCATCAAATGCACACAGGTTCTTCAGTGTGATCTTGTCTTGACCCCAGATGTCGGATCATTGCGATGATTGTTCTCAATGGGTGAGAACTCAGGTACTTGTAAGACTTTCCCCACCATCTGGTTCCTAGCTAGTTTCTCCTTTCATAGTATGCTGCAGAGGAAACAGGTTCAGGTACAGGGATCCTTCAGATTGGTTCCCCTGTCAGGTTGCCTGTGGTGAGAGGACCCGTTCCATCAACCTACTCCTTTCCTTTGATGCCACTTTGGACTGTGCTGTGCTTCATCAATTGTCTCACCAAGTCCAATGGCTCATCTTTCATGTTCCTGTCTCTCAGGAAAGGTGTTAGATTCATTCAACACACATGTACACTCTCTCAACAACATAGATGTCTTTTATTAAACACCTTTATATGCTTTGCTATGTGAAGAATATCCAAAGAATACTCCTCATCACTTCTGGGATCAAATTACCCTAGGAGTCTTTGTCCATTATAGAAGTGATCAAAACTTACCTAGGGATCCTTGCCATTATTGTGCACATAGCACTTACACCCAAAACGCCTAAGATGGGATATGTTTGGTTTTCTCCCTTAAGTAACCTCATAGGGGTTTTCTCTACAAGAGGTCTAGTCATGATCTATTATTATATAACAAGCAGTGGTTTATAGCCTCTGCCAGAAGCTATGAGGTAGTTACTGGAAAGTTAGCATGGTCCTTGCCATATCCTCAAGGTCCTGTTCTTCCTTCAATACCCCATTTTGCTGAGGGAGTCTTAGGGCAGAAAAATTATGATCGATTCATTTCATCACAAAATTTTAGCAAACTTTGCATTTTTAAAATTCAGGTTCCTGATCAGACCTATATGGATGCAAGTTGATTTCCTTAATTGTTCTGGGTTTTTCTAATAAAAGCAGTGAACATTTCAAATGCTTCATCTTTAGAAGTTAGAAACAATACCCAGGTAAATCTAGAATTAATCATCAACAAGCACCATTACATATCTTTTACCACCTCTGCTCATGGTTCTCATTGGACCACAAAGATCCATTTATGAACCAGTTCCAACGTCTTGGACGTACTTACACATTTTCTTAGGTTTGAAGGATGACCTTACTTTGCTTCCCCCTTGCACATGCCTCACAAACTTTGTCTTCCTTGAACTTGATATTAGGTAACCCTATCACCAAGTCCTTGGAGACTAATTTGTTCAATTGATTTAGACTGGCATGGCCAAGTCTTTTATGCTAAAGGAGGGGATCATTAATTAACACACTCAAGCAAGTGAGTTCATTTTCAGAGAGAGTTTAACAGATCTACAATGTAATATTGTTAACTCTCTTCCCTGCAAAACAATCTTGTCAGTAGTAAGGCTAATCACAAAACATTTTGTGGAAGTGAAAACCACAAGGTTACCTCTGTCACACAGTTGTGACACACTTATCAGGCTATATTTTAAGCCATCTATCAAATAGACATTCTCAATGGAATGAGAGTCTGTCTTTCCAACCTTTCCAACACCAATGATCTCACCTTTCTTTCCATTTCCAAAGGAGACATTACCTCCTTTTAGGTTCTCAAGTGAAAGGAAACTGGTTCTTGTTACCAGTCATATGTTTTGAGCAGCCACTATCCGATGTTACCATATTTGGCTACTTCCTTCACTTGGTCCTGCAAAAAGAAATCATGGGTTAGTCTTAGGAACACAAACTAGTTTGGGTCCCTTTCTATGGGCAAAAGGATGAATTAAATTTTTCTTTGCCCAACCAGGCAGTTTTGTGCTTTTCTTGAACAAAGGCTTTGTTCTTTTGACTGGCCTTTTCTCTTGCATTACATTCATTTTTGTAATGGCCAGTATTACCACAGTGTGTGCAGATCTTATTCTCAGGAGTGTGAGATACTTGTTTTTGGATCCCATTTTTGGAGCTTGTGTCCCAAATCCAAGTCCTCTCTTGTTGCTACTATGATGTTCTTGAGCCAGGAGAGTGCATCAGAAAGCCTTGTTCCATTTGCATGTTCTGTCTAGTTCATGCTTTACCTTCCTAAATCTTCTTTTAGGACTTTAATCAATTCATTTTCTTGTACAGTTCATCTTTCATTTTTCCTAGATTTTCTTCTTAGGTGAGAAATGATTGATCAGTCCTTTTCTTTCCTGTCCCTAATTTCAGTTTTAATATTTTCAGATCTAAGTTCTAGAATCTTATTTTCAAGTTGATGAACCTGGTTCTTCAACTCATGTATTTGTGTTTGTCCCTCTCATCAGCCCTAGACTCTAACCTTTTACATTTTTCTTCTAGGATAACACATTCCTTAGACAGAACATCCTTCTCACTGTTTATTATTTCAGACTCATCTATGAAGTCCATCAGCAGATCAGCCAGTTTTTTCTTTAGACAAGAGAACTTAATCTTTTCTTTAAGGTGTAGAATACTTTACCTCCTTTCATCTTCTGATTCTCCGATAGCCATAAGAGCTTTGCTCATCTTCAGCTTTCATTTATCTGAGTCCTCATCTGATGTTTCTCCCCACTGCAGCAACCATAGCTTTAGTTTGATTCCTTGTTCCTTTTTGGTTGAACTTGTTCCTTCTTCCTGTTTCTTCTTTCTGCTCTTTCTTTCTTCCATTCAATCTCCCATTGAGGGCAGTTTCTGATGTGGTGAATCAGTCTTCCACACCTTGTAAACACCCTCATTGGTTTGTTTCTCAGGAGCCCTAGTTTTGCTTGAATGTTGTTCCTTTTGAAGCACCCTTTCCTCTTCATAAGTATTTCTTGAAATCTCTGGTTATCATAGACATTTTCATCATCTTTCAAGATCTGATCCTTCTGAAAATTCTGAGAGCCAGACTTCTTTCTTTTCTTTGGAGCATCCATCTTCATTGTTGCCTTCTCAATTCAATAGGCAGTGAGATTTCCAATCAGTTCATCAAACTTTAAAGTAGCAATGTCTTGGATTCCTGAATGGCAGTGATTTTGCTTTCTCCAGGAGATTGACAGAACTCTAGTTAGAATCTTCTCCACCTTGTCTTCTTCCAGGATAATCCTTCCAAGAGACTCAAGTTCATTTGTCAGTGTAGTGAACCTGGTATACATTTCTTGGATAGTTTCTCCATCCTTCATAGTAAAATTCTCATATTGAGAATACAGCAGTGTTCCTCTTGACCTCTTCACCTGAGGTGTTCCTTCATGAGCCACTTGTAAAGTGTCCCAAATCTCCTTGGCCAGTAGTCAAGCCTTGAATCCTGCTGTACTCATCAGGACCAAGTCCACCACTAACCATTTCTTGGCTTTTGCATTTTTCTCCCATTTCCTTTAGATCTTCAGCAGTACTACAATCTACTCTTGTCTTTGGACATCCACTCCTTCAGCATTCTTCTTGGTTGTGGCTAAAGGACCATCAGTGATGATATCCCAAAGCTCATAGTCTTCGCCCATTATATGGTCCCTCATTCTGTTTTTCCACCAGGAAGTGTAGAGGCCATTGAAGAGAGCGAGGCCTGACAGTGGATTGCCCTTCCAGTTCCCAGGTTGGTGCATTTCATGTTGATCTTTTCCTAAGGTGTTAACCTCTTCAAGCGATTCACCTATCTATACCAATTTGATGTTATAAACGTCAAAACCACACAAGAGAGGGGGGGGGTGATTTGTGTGTCGGTATCTAATTAATTCGCGTTTGTTAGAAGAACCTGGTTCTTCTAAGTGTTCTAACTACAGCAGTTTGGGAATAATAAATACTGAAAGTAAAGTGCACAGAGATTTTTACGTGGAAACACCTGGCTCAAAAGGTGAAAAAACCACGACCTACTACTCAGTAGGATTTTCCCAAACTCCACTAAAATCATGAGCCCAAAACTGCATTTACCAAAACTCTTTGTAAACCTAAGGATTAACTCCTAATCCCAGTAGTACACACAGCCTCAACTGTTGCGACACTTCAAGTTAACTCATAACTTTGAATACTCAGGTATCTAATACAATTGCTTCTAAGAAAGCTGAAAGGTACAATATGAAAACCTACTACAATTGAACTAGACTTAGAATAAACACAATGATGAAACTGGTTCTTCTATCTTAGTTCATGTAGCTTCAGACGTGCACACTTGTATCTCGCATATGTTGCTTGCAAATCAGACTTGATCTTTTTGCTCTCAAATATGCTTAACTTCTGCTTATGTGCATTACCTGTAAAAGAGAACAACTTGGTTATTTAATGGATTAGCAGTTAGAGTTTGATCGAGACTCCAATGCTTATCCGTAGTCGATTTGAGTCCTTAACTAAAACAAACTCCCATCCTTATCCTAGCTTAGGATTGTGTTCTCTTATCATAAGGAGACTGTCCTTCTTAGAACTCAATGCAACCTTTTCGATTCCATTCAGAAGATATTTGTTGCGTAATCTTCAATACATATCTTCCTCACGTGCCTTTCATGTGCAATGGTTATGACTAACTGTGTCTCTCAAGATGGACCAGGTCCTTCCCTGAGTTCATTTGTCAATCTTCAAAACTTCAACTGAACTTGGGCCAACACACATGCCTATGTAGGAGTGATTGGGGGGAGGGGTAAATCCCCGTGTTGATGTGATGAGGTTGTTTCCCCTTACATGGGATGAGATTGATGTATTGAGATATTTCCCTTAAATGGGATGATATTATTGCTAGCATGTGATGTGATGTCGACCCACACGACATTGTGGTTAGACGACTTAGCCGATCGAGCTGAGATCGGACGTCATGTCGCGCACATGGTGGTATGTGCGTGGACGTCTTAGGATAAGACGGCTTAGCCGATCAGGCTGAGATCGAACTCTATGCTAAAAGCACGGTGGTGCGATACTAAAGATCTCCCAACTTAAAAGTATTGAAATTTACTTGAACCCTATCCTTCTCCTAACTTGGTACTTTAATATTGATTGAGGCCCTTATTGATTCCATGTTTCTCTCTTATTGTATTGTTACTCGTTCTATTGAGGAAGTGTTTAGTTTTTTCATATTAGTACTATTCCATATGTACTAACGTCCCTTTTGCTGGGGGCGCTACATCTTTAATGGATGCAGGTGGTTCCACAGGGGGCGACATTGAGCAGTGATAGCAGTACACCCTCTCCTCGACTGACTTATGGAGCCCCATTTCATTCTAGGGTCTTGTATCTCTTGTCCCATGTATATAGCATTTTGAGGTATAGCCGGGGCCTTGTTGCCGGCACTGTCGTAGCACTCTTTTATTTCTTTTAGAGGCTCCATAGACATAGTGTGGGTTGTATCTTGTTTTGGGAAAGTTAAATTAAAAATATTGTAAATGTATCACCTATTCCACTTCAACTATGATTGTAGTGTACTATTTTGGAGAATTGCTAATGACGCAACTTATGGCAATGAACTGGTGTTGTTCAAATGACCTCTTATTATCTAATTAATGAAATGTATATTCTCTTTATTCATGAGTGAGTTGGGTAGACGGCATTGTGCAGGCTTTATCGACCAGGGTATCTCGGTTGTGCGCCGGTCGCGCTCCCCAAGGTCGGGTTGTGACATCCATTCCCATCTAATCTTAGATTAGATGTGTAAGTTGATTAGATGGGGAATGTACAATAAATAGACTGGAGGGGATCTTGATCCGTTAGTTTCTACATACTTTTTCTCATCATAAAATGAAGAATTCACAAGTTTCACATTAAACAATAACTGCACAATATTAATTTATAAATTAATATTTTTAGGGAAATTATAAGAATTCTCGTACCCTGTAACGATTTTTTTAAGTTTTACCTGGTCCAACTCATATGTCTCCTAAGTTCTTACAATTTGACGAGCGCAGAACGCCACTTAAAATTATACTTGCTAATCAAATATCATATAGTATAATATCGTATCCACAGAGATTGGATTTAAACAGGATTCTTGTAGTTTCTAGCTTGATTACCATCCAAGATGATCAACAATTGAGATTTATGTGATTAATACTAAAATTATCTAAGAATCTAAACCTATTGACTAATGACAATCCAAGCAAGGAATAAGCAAAGAAAGATATCAATGGGAGATGATAGGGTTTTGATAGGATAGGTGCAAGATAATTATCTGGAATTTAACTCTAGTTAGTTCACTTCTAATGTTCAAGTGAGTCTCTCGAATTCACTTAATTATCAATTCAATTATTTAGTAGAAAATCCTCTCTCGATTAAGCCTCAACCTCACGAGATGAACCAATCTAAGCTCTGTGAAGATATGCAAGAATGCATAGTGGATTGGTCTTTAGGAGAACCTCTCTCGATTATCCTCCTAACTAGGTTTAATCAATGATTCAACTAGCCTCTTTTGATTACTAAGAAGAATTAATGAACTCAACCAACTATATAATGCAGAGATATCACAAGTTATGCCTCTCTCGATTACATGAACAAGTGACTATAAATGCAACGATTAAATCATCCTAAAACGCTTCAATAAATAAACTAGAGTAATAATCCTCAAACAAATATCAATACACCAAATCCATGGAACCCTAAAGAGAACTGCTCCATAGACATGAAGTAATTCATCACAAATATAATAAAAGTATAGGAAAACATAAATTCAATCCAAACTCGGGTCTTGAGTGAGGAAAGAATGATGAAATCCTTGTGCTTTGGCTCCTCCAATTCATCTTTAGCTTCCTTAGGTCTAAAGTATGTCAAAAGTCCAAAAAATAACGTTTTCCATGTATTTATACCAAGTAAGGTCGGGCCCAGACGAAACCACCTTCTCCTAGCCGAAATAGGACAATGGCTTTGTAAACTTTTCATAGGTGCACTGCATGGGGCGACCCGCCATGCGGGGCATTAGTTGGGAAATCCAAAGAGCACAACTTCTGTCAGACAGCAGGGTTTGTACAGCCGCGGTGCCTCACGCACCGCCCCACGCGCCGCGGCTGTGGAATTTTCTTAGAGTACGGTTCAAACATTGATTTTTGATGTCCAGGTTTGGTCCTCAACCCCCGAACACGATCCTGGCTTAATCCCTTCGCCGCGGCTGTGGGATTTTCTTAGAGTACGGTTCAAACTTTGATTTTTGATGTCCAGGCTTGGTCCTCAACCCCCTAACATGATCCCGACTTAATCCCTTGGTCTTTTACTTAGACTTCAAATCTCTAATTAGCTCGAATTATCTCCATAACATCTACATCACTCAAAATCACCCCTACAAGGCATAAAACACACAATAAGTACAAAACACTAGCGATTGAAGCTCAAACATAATTAAAATGCAGTGAATTAGGGTGCAATAAGCGACTAAAACACGAGATTATAGCCTACCATCAACACCCCACACTTAAACCATTTCTCGTCCTCGAGCAATCAAACTACACTTGATATAGACACGGCCTTTTTAAACAACTCTCATAACTCATCATCCCAAGATTATTTAAAATAGATTAATCACAATACCGTAACATCCTCGCCTCAAGATTTGACTCAAAAGCACCGTAAATTTTTTATAACCCGCTTACTTACTCTAACACAGAGGTCAATGACATTACCTTTTTCTTCATAAATCAAGTGCCCTCACACAACACTCGACAGTAGTTCCACACACAATAAAATTTAAGAATAATCAGGAACTCAAGATAGAAAGAATTCACTCACTCTTAGCAACAACTTTCATCTGCCACACAAGACGTACCATAGGCTTTTCCGTAGTGTAATACTCTACTAATTAAGCTCATTCAGTCAAGGATCAAGTAGGACTTTGATTGGTTGTAATGTAGGCTACGGGACGGGTATCATACATTTAGATATAAGAGTGACTACACCTCCCTAAGCACATTTAATACATACACTTTTACAATTCACAACCTCACACTTACGTCAAACCATGACTCTACTTTCACATCAATATACATTAACTCTCTTCTTCTTTAAGCACAATTGCATCAAGATTTACCACTATCAAGGAATATTTGCACAACAATACAACTATATTTTTTCTCTTTCTTCTTCAATTCAAGTGGCTCTCACTTTTTCAAAACATTTCACCTTTCTCTTTATTTCAATTGTTCCACTCAAAAGCCAAAGCAACACCCCACACATTAAATTTTACAAAGTTCATAACAAATTCAAGTGCTCATGGGAGGTGAAAAGGTTCAAATAGATGGTCAATTCAAATAAATGGGTAGGGCTTGTAATGTGGTTTCCAAAGAAATGCATATATCACCTCCAAGACTTAATAAAACTACTATTTTTCTTTGTAGATACACGGGGGCAAGTTCTAATCAAATACAATGCATAGAGTAATTCAAAACCTCACACACATTGTAACGACCCGACTGGCCGTTTTGAGCTCTAGCACATCATTCGGTGGTTTGAGGCCTTGAGTAGCTTTGCTTCATGTATTATGACTTGTACGTATAGTCGGATTTGAATTTCGAGAAGTTCGGAGTTGATTTGGAAGGAAAATTCTCAATTGGAAGTTTAAAGTAGAAAGAGTTGACCAAGGTTTGACTTTTGAGTAAACAATCTCGGAATCGAGATTTGAAGGTTCCAATAGGTTCGTATGATGATTTTGGACTTGGGAGTACGTTCGGGTTAAGTATCGGATAGTCCGGGAGCATTTCAGCGTTGATTGTGGAAAGCTGGTATTTTGAAGGTTTTAAAATTTCCTAAGTTTGACTTGAAGAGACTTTGGTTTTATTGATGTCCGTTTGGGATTATGAGCCTTGGAATAGGTTATTATTGTGATTTGTGACTTGTACACAAAATTTGGCGTCATTCTGAAATGTTTACGTGTGATTCGGACGCGTTCGAAGAAGGATGAATGTTTGAAAGTTAAG
Source organism: Nicotiana attenuata (assembly GCF_001879085.1). Lineage (NCBI taxonomy): Eukaryota > Viridiplantae > Streptophyta > Magnoliopsida > Solanales > Solanaceae > Nicotiana > Nicotiana attenuata. The sequence goes on along the minus strand of NW_017671654.1, from coordinate 34,101 downwards.
AGAGTTTAAGAAGTAGAGTTTGATCCTTAATTCTTCGTTTTGATGTTGTAATTTATGTTATGAACCTTCGAACAAGTTTACATAGGGTATATAAACATGTTAAATGATTGAACGGGGTTCCTCGGACCTCGGGTGAGTTTTGGGGTGGTTTCGGACCACTTTTTGGCCTTTTGGAATTGCTGATAACTGGTGTTGGAGGTGTGCTATGCGATTGTGGAGGTCTGATCCGCGATCGCAAAGAGAAAAGTGCGATCCAGGCCTTGTGAATCGCGATCGTGGAAGAAAGGGTCGCGATCGCGTAAAAGGAAATTCTGCTGACATTCGTCTGACTTCGGGAGCTCATATCTTGCAATCTATAAGGAATTTGGAGATGATCCAAAAATGAAAGTTGTATACCTTTGAATCTAGTTTTCTGAAAATTTAACCTTTTATCATTTGGAATTTCGTACCAAAATTTATAGCCATTTTACCGAAGGGTATCTGTGAAGAAGAAAATAAAATTTGTACATCGTGATAGCATGATTTTGGCCGTGATCGCGATGAAGGAAATGATGCTGGAACTTTTGCTAACCGCAATCGCATGGGTAATGACCGCGATCACGAAGGAGGAGGCCTGGCAGGTGTATTAAACATCTAATTTCGGGATTTTGAGCTAATTTTCTTCACTTTTAAGTTCTTGGAGCACATGTGGGGAGATTTGGGGCGATTCTTGAAGATCATTTTTGCTATATATCATGAGGTAAGGTACTACTACTTGTTGTAAGATAAATACATGAATTATATATGGATTTAAACATGGAATTTTGTAGAAATTATGGGATTTTGAAAAAACCTAGAATTTAGTATTTTTTGGATTTTGACCACGAAATTGGGCATAAAATTAGGAATAAATTATATATTTGAGTTCGCGGTGTAATGGGTAATGTTTATATCCGAAAGTTTTTGGAATCAGGGCACATGGGCCCGAGGGTTGACTTTGTTGACTTTTCGAGCGAAGTTAGGAATTGTTATAAATTGATTAATTGTGAGTGTTGGAGTGTATTTTTATTGGTTTTCATGATTGTTTGACTAGTTTCGGATTGATGGGAATTGGTTTGAGGTGCTAGTGTGGCGAAGGAGCCAGTTATGGAACTTCTGATTGAGGTAAGTCACAAGTCTAAACTTATGAGGGGGAAACTATCCCCCTATGTGATGTAATTATTATATGCTACTAGTTGTGGCTGCTACGTACGCACGAGGTGGCGATAGTCCGTACGTAACTAAAGCAAGTTTATGTCCTGGTACACTTAGGATTTTATCATGTAATATTTAAATTATTTGAACTCATTCTGCTGTCTTAATTGATTGAATTTATAATTGAAATTGATTTTTATATATATACATACATACATACATATATATATATATATATATATATATATATATA
>NW_017671654.1:0-32655 GCF_001879085.1 Nicotiana attenuata | reverse complement strand
TATATATATATATATATAAGGTCGAGCCTTATCACCTCAAGTTATTGGCAAATTATTTTAGAAACGTTAAATGTTGTATTCACAATTATGCACATGTATCTATGTTGTAAGCGTGTGACTCGTAATTCGATAAGTTCCTTCCTTTCTTGTGGAGCGGGTCGAACGCCTCGGTAGTATAATAGATGTATCTATGGTTCGTGTCGCTCGACCCTCGATACTGTCACATTATTCTGGATCGGGCCGGACGACCTCGGCATAATCATGTGTTATATTACTAGCAGTCCGAATATTTACAAGATTATCCTTCCACTGATGCCTGGAATTTTATATGGTATTCCTTATCCATTTGATATTGGCACTTGATACATCCGAGATGTTGAGGTAGAATATAGGACTGAGAAATTCATACCTTTAAAAGAAATTATTGGAAGATTATGTAACTTACAGATTTTGCCCATTATTGTTGTGTGCTTCATATCTGCTTATGATTTATTATATTGATTTATCGGACCTCTAGTAAGTGTTGATGTCGACCCCTCATCACTACTTCTCCGAGGTTAGGCTAGATACTTACTAGGTAAGCATTGATTTACGTACTCATGCTACACTTCTGCACTAAAATTGCAGGATCTGACAGGTTCAATTTATGGTTATCTTGGCGCGTAGGCGCAGCCGCTGATAAGACTTTATGGTGAGCTGCATTCCAGGCTATGTATTGCAACTCACAAATCTCTATCATACTATTTACTTTATCATGTCTTATTTACATTCCATACAGATGTTGTATTATGATTGTACTCCTTAGTAAATGCTCATGCACTAGTGACACCGAGTTTTTGGGATACTCTAGTGGATGATTATGGTTCGGCTTGATATTGTCATCTTTTATTTTATATCTTACTAAAATTTTAAGTATTCATGATTTTTAAACGCATTGAATCCTTTACTAAATAAGACTTATGATTTTTAAAAATAATAAAATGAATAATTGAATTGATAGTTCACCGTTGGCTTTCCTAACAGCAGCGTTGGGCGCCATCATGACCTATAGTGAGAAATTGGGTCGTGACAACTTGGTATCAGAGCTTTAGGTTCATTTGGGTCTCACGAGTCATGAACAAGTCTAGCAAAGTCTTGCGGATCGATACGGAGACGTCTGTACTTATCTTCGAGAGGCTACAGGGTGTTTAGGAGAACTTCCCTTCTTGATTCCTCATCGTACGATTTGATTCCATTGAAGCTTATGCCTTCATTTACTTCCTACTCAATCTTATGCGACGTGGAGTGCTTGTTATCAGTTGGGCATCGAGGAGTTGTAGTGGCACTGCATACGTGGTGCAGGATATTTCTCCATGCATATTTGGGTAGTCTATTATCATCGCCTTGTAGAAGGGTGTTCTATCATTTCAGCTCAGTATCTGTATTTCCTATGGTTTCGAGGCTATGCAAAGATTATTATGATGTTCATGCGTTGTTATCCCACAGTGATGGTGTAATGGTAGGGCACTTATTTATGTGTCGAGGCAGTGAATGACTCGAAATGAGAATTTCTCAGTGCATGGTTTAGAAGTTCGGCATTTAATTCCAGCGGAGAAAAGGCAATCAGACTATGGATGTTCAGGCTTTGGTCGATGGAGTAACGAGACTTGATATTCTCGAGCATGGTGGAATTCTCATTTGTGATGTGGTATCGTTGTCCTTGTTTGAACGCATTAAGGTTCATCGGTGTTATGGTCTTCTTTGATTTGCCTTCGGGGCAGGGTGTTGCGAAATGGTGCCTGAGAAGCGGTTGTTAGAGATGGTAGCGTGTAGCGGTTCTAGAATTGTATCGGTGTTTCTAATGTTGATGGATCGAGAAAGATGATGTTCGAGGAATCTTAGAGTTGGTAGCAATTTATTAATTCGGGTGCTATAGAGATGGATTTTTATTTGAGGTAGCATTTGGGTAGGAAAAGGATGAGGAAGGACATAGTGGGAGGTGTCTCGCGGTGGTTGAATTGCTAGCAGGTCAAATATGAAAAGCAGAGGTCGAGAAGTTGCTTGAAGGAGATGGTTTAACCGAAGTGGGAGTGGCAGAGTAGCATATGGATTCTGTGGTAGGATAGCCACATGCCTTGAGAAAAATTTAGAGCCATTTGGGGATCATGGTGGACAGTGACAAGGTCTACGGATTTTATTTGGAATAGTGGCTACTGTGTTGAGGTAGGTTAAATATGATGGAAGGAAGTTTTCTTGGAGTGTTTAGGGGTGTAAGAGCTTGATTACAGTTATGGGATACGACATGACTTTGAGTTTGGAATGTATTGTCGGACTTTCAGTTGATGTCAATGGGGAATGAATAGACTTGTACAGACGGTGGACGAGCATGGTCTCAAGAGGGTTTACTGATTTCGTAGTAGTTGTACCCAGTGCAGCGTTGTTGGAAGATATCGATGTGGAATTCCACAAGTGGGTTATCTCTTGTAAGCAGGTTAGCGGTTGCGTGATTTTGATGAAGTTTCTACGAAGAGTTCTACTTACTACCCGGCAGAAGGTCGAATATGCGTTTGTGGCTGATAATTCGGAATGTTCATAAAAAGCTTAACAAGGGACTACGAGAAATTTGGCGAGTTGATGGTGTGAGATCATTGTAATTGAAAAGGAAGAATCTTTGCGGGTTCTACATTATGTGATGAGCTAAGAGGGGGAGCCTATCGCCTACGATTGGATCGCGTGGTTATCTGCTTGTGCATTTTTTGGTTATCGGTGCATTGGTGGATTATTTATGGCTAAGAAAAGAAAACACCAAGGGTAACTCGAGCAAAGAACTTGATGGGTGTGTGTTATATTTCGCCTTATCGATTCATGTGCAGGTTATGAGAAGACTCAGAGTTTATGATTCTTGTGGATGTGATGTACAAGGAAAAGAATTTATCTGGTTGCTTCTTTGGGAGTGTTCATGAGCTAATAGAGCATTGGAGTTAGATTATATTCGGGACCAGGTCAGAGTAGGTGACTCTCAATAATGGTTCTAGTAGGTTCCAAAATTAAAGTACAGTGTCTAGAGGATCTTTCAGAATGGGTGTACCAGTTGGGCATGCTATTATGCGCATAAGTAGGGTATGAGATGGTTCATGGGTATTGAGACGATGTGGTCTCGTGAATTGGGTCGCTCGGGATGAGTGTTGTTGGGTTTCGTTATGATTTGAATGGATCTATTATTACTTCTAAGGCAAGTCAAGAGTAAATTGGAGGAACTTGGGTCGGTTAGTAATGGTTTGAATCAGCATGATTGTGGCAATGATCAGTTCCTTCAGCATTTTAAGTTATACAGGTGGTTTGTGGTTGTACGTACGTGCTTGACATCCACCATAATTTACTTGATTTGGGAGGTATTCGATTCATATGGCCTTGTTGTGTAAATGGATCCCGGAAGAGTTATGGCGGTTTAGACCACGACTTGGGGTTTGTATTTTCTATGGTCGTGGGAATTCAGTTGCGTGTTGCAATGGTTCTTCTAAAATGAGTTAAGTGAAAGTTTTCTAGCCAATGAAGCGTTTATTCTACTAGTAGTTCAGGGGTTATGATGAATTCTTGTTCTCTCGCATAGCAGCATGATAGGTGTAGTGAGTGGCATGGGAATTGGAAGTTGAGGATCAAGTTTGCGGCTTGGTGTTGATAAGAATGTCACGAGATCATATGGGCAGGGAAGAATTCATATGTTTTGAGTAAGTTGGCATTATCTTAGTGTCGCCAGAGAATGGTGTTCTGTGGAAGAGGCATTGTATATTGGTTTGCAGATTCATGATTTGCTTTACAAAATTAGTATGGTTGGTGGTATAGAGGTACAAACTTGCTACCTGGTACGGAAGGTCGTGGGAGCGTATCCCACGGGAAATTGTATGAGTGTGACATGTTAGTCACTTGATTGTTAAGGATTGAAACCAAGTATAGAGATTCTGGTACTATCGCTTATGTGAGAGCTTATACCTGAAAGGCGCTCTATTCCTTTGGTTGTGAACTGTGGGAGTTTGTTCTGGATTGGACGGCTGTTCGTGTATGTCGTGAATAGGGCCATTATGGATCCTTGAAAGGTTGTTTGCCCAGTATGGTATGATCAGAATTGGCTTGAGGTCCGTTGGTGGGTCTAATGTGAATGTGTGCTCTACGTCAGGTCGGACATGTTCATTCGGCATAGTATTGCTTACGGAGGAGTCTTCGAGCGTTGGATGTTATTCCCATCATCAGCTATTTCATGTAATACTCTATTGTGCTAGGTGGGTTGTGAGACGGCTTGATTATTCGCACATGTGTTGTGATCCCGTGTAGCTTGTGAGTGTTATATGAGCTATATAGCTCTCGAGATGCAGGACATTTATTGCACCTTAGTCGTGATTGGGTTTTTGTAGCGTATGGCACTATCTGTGTCCCCAATGTTGTATAATGCACTTGGCATGCTTGCGATCGATATTCGGGCATTTCGTAAGTATAAGCATTTCAGCTTGATAGGTGTTTCCTTATTGATTATTATGTGTGGATCGAGTGGCACGCTGCCGATGGCATATTGTTTAGATCGGGTGGTATTCCTCCACGGGTATGTTGTTTGGATCGGGTTGCACGCTGCAACAGTGTCAGGTTTGGATCGGGTTGCACACCGTAACAGTGTCTTATGTGGATCGGGTTGCACTCCGCAACAGTGAGATGTTGAGTACGGTCCCTTATACTTACTTGTGTGCCTTGCTTCTCATTCTCTAAGGTAGGTTCATAACATCTGTTTGGCCATTTTATTCGTTACGCGGGCTGGATAGTTCTTTGCCAGAGTTCATTCTTCCTTATGGGTCTTATTTGAGTTGTAGCTTTTTGGCGCATTGGTGGCATCGTATGAGATTTTTGACGGTTTTTGAGGTGGCTTATTGCCCGGGCACCTTGTACTGGGTGAGACGAGGATGCTGGACTTGAAATCGGTGCAATCGGACTTGTATAATGTATATCAGGAGGAAAATGTCAGTAAGTAGTTCAGAATGAGGAAATGGTTCTTGTCAAGCGGAGAGACTCCAGGAATTATTGATTTGGTAGGTGGTTATGAGATTCTACGTATCACTTTTATTGTTGCAGTATTGCTACGATTAGATCAAGTCTTATACGCATTATGAGGTATACTACGGGCATCTGGTTTGTGAATCTGCAGCTATTGTAGTCGGGGGGTGTTATCATGAATATATGAATTGTGCGGTGCATTGTATGATCTCAGCATGGGTGTAGGATACTATTTGGTATAGTGGGATGAGATTGTTACGGTGTTCACATGTTGGAATCAGGTCTCGTGGAGAATTTTGGATGTTGGAATTTGGTTCTAAGGCTTGTTAGATAAGGTAAAAGGGAGGATCTTCAGTCTGGCTCGAGCTAATGTGCTCACATGGGTTGTAGTGCCATGGGTAGCTGCACAAGGTGTCAAAGAGTAATTTTGGACAACTCCGAAATGGTTCTTAGCATGTTCGAGGACGAACATATGTTTAAATGAGGGAGAATGTAACGACTCGACCGGTTGTTTTGAGCTCTAGCGTGTTGTTCGGCTGTTTGAGGCCTTGATAGCTTCGCTTCATGTACTATGACTTGTACGTATAGTCAGATTTGAATTTCGGGGAGTTCGGAGTTGATTTGGAAGGAAAATTCTCAATTTGGAAGTTTTAAGTTGAAAGAGTTGACCAAGGTTTGACTTTTGAGTAAACAACCTCGGAATCGATATTTGAAGGTTAAGGTTCGTATAATGATTTTGGACTTGGGCGTATGTTCGGGTTAAGTATCGGATGGTCCGGGAGCATTTCGGCGTTGATTGTGGAAAGCTGGCATTTTGAAGGTTTTAGGATTTCCTAAGTTCGAGTTGAAGTAGACTTTGGTGTTATTGATGTCCGTTTGGGATTCCGGGCCTTGGGATAGGTTCGTATTTGATTTGTGACTTGAACGCAAAATTTGGCGTCATTCTGAAATGTTTACGTGTGATTCGGACGCGTTAGCCGAAGGATGAATGTTTGAAAGTTAAGAGAGTTTAAGAAATCGAGTTTGATCCTTAATTCTTGGTTTCGATGTTGTAATTTATGTTCTGAGCCTTCGGACAAGTTTACATAGGGTATATAAACTTGTTAGAATGATTAAACGGGGTTCCTCGGACCTCGGGTGAGATTTGGGGTGGTTTCGAACCACTTTTAGGCCTTTTGGAATTGCTGATAACTGGTGTTGGAGGTGTGCTATGCTATTGCGGAGGTCTGGGCCGCAATCGCGAATAGTAAAGTGCGATCCAGGCTTTGTGAATCGCAATCGCGGAAGGAAGGGTCACGATCGCGTAGAAGGAATTTCTGCTAACAGTCGTCTGACTTCAGGAGCTCATATCTTGCAATCTATAAGGAATTTCAAGATGATCCAAATATGAAACCTTTGAATCTAGTTTTCAAAAAATCAAGCAGTTTATCATTTAGAATTTTGTACAAAATGTTATGGCCATTATACCGAAGAGTGTCTGTGAAGGTATAGCGAAGTCAAGAGATATTGCTTCCAATTCAAATGATAGCACAAGGTTTCCTACTCCTAACAAAGATAAAAACTAAATACACCTGGTTTAAACAAAACCTTTAGAAAAGAACCGCGGCCCAAAGAAAAACCAAGGAGGAATTAGTACACTGCCTACAAAAGAAAATATTTTTGTCTTTGTTTTTCCTTCGGCTTTACTCACTCAAGAAACCTGTCGATGATATCCATCATCGGGAAAAATCAAAAAAATTTAAATTTTTATGCTTTTTTTTCAATTTCTTTTTCTATCTCTAACGACTAAAACTAACAAAAGCAAAACTAAAACTAATATACATATATACATACAACATATCCCCCACCCCACACTTTAAGTTGTGGCATGTCCCCATGACACACAATTAAAAAGCATAAGATAAAGGAAACTTCCCTGAACATCTAGTCGGGGTCTGAGTCAAAATTGGGCTCCATTCCTCGCGCCTGAACTAATGCACACATCCATGCAGACAACTTCTTCTCCGCCTTCTTAGGGTACACCCCACAATTATCTTTCTCACTCATCGCAGCCTTCTCTTTTAAGCCCTTCACTTTCCACTCACCACCTGGAGCTGATTTTTCCTTTTGTGCCGTCTTTTCTACATCCATTTCAAAAGTTACAGTTTCTTCACCCACTCTAAGCATGAGTTTTCTTTTTCTTTTGTATATCTAAGATAACTTTGCCCGTTGGTAAGAATGGTCTTCCTAGGATGAGGGGGACCTCCTTGTTCTCCCCATCTTCACCACTATAAAATCTACAGGAAATACGAACTTATCCACCCGAACTAAGATATCTTCCACTATCCCCTCGGGTATCAGAGTCGTTTGGTCAACCAACTGCAATGATATTGGTGTAGACCTTATCTCTCCGATCTCCTTCTCCAGTTTCCTGTAAATAGACAGATGCATTAAGTTAATTGAGGCACTAGAATCACATAGACTAATCAAAAGTAATAGAGCCTAGTAAAACTCCCTGGATCTCCACACTTTTGCGGGAGTTTATTTAGAAATATCGCACTGCAATGCTCTGTGAGCTTGACCACTGAGGGTTCTTCTATCTTCCTCTTCTTTGTCAGGATCTCCTTCAAGAATTTGGCATAAGCTGGCATTTGTCAGAGCACTTCTATGAATGATAAATTACATGAACCTGTTTCAGCACATCCAAAAATCTCTCAAACTGCTTGTCCGGCTTTTCTCTATATAGCTTTTGAGGAAAGGGTAAAGCAGGCATATGCTCGCCCTCATCATGTTCCTCCCTTCTCGAAGTTTCTCCCTTCTTCTTTTTCTCGACTTTTGTCTGACCTTTCTTCTTCTTATTACCATCACTTTTCAGCTGCTCCCCACTTTCTTTTTCAGGTATCACATCTTTTGGATCGGAGTGAGATCTTTCAACACTTGCCCACTTCTCAAGGTTAAAGCACTTACTGTTTCTTTAGGATTTCTCTTAGTATCAGCAAGGAGAGTTCCTGGAACCCTTTCAGATAATATTGTTGCAATTTGCCCAACCTATCTTTCTAGGTTTTGAAAAAATGTGACCAGTTCCTTGATAGCTGCTCCATGAGCGTCCAACCTCTCATCTGTCTTGATAATGAAACCCTTCACTAGATCTTCTATGCTAGACTGATTAGGCTGATTGGGCTGTTGAGGCTAAAACTGCTACCTCTGCTAATTCATAAAACCTTGAGCTCCTTGTCCCTGAAATTTGGGGTTGTTTTATTGCCCTACATTTGCGGTACCCCCAGGTGAACTCCATGAAAAATCGGGGTGCTTCTGAGCCATTACATTAAAGTTGTAATTCCCCATAGCATCCACTTCCTCAGTTGAGGCTTGACACTCATAAGTAGGATGTTCTCTTCCACATATATCACACGTTGCATGAGGCTCACTTTGTATTGTAGTCAAGGTCAGCTTCCTTATTTTTTTAGCCATAGCATCAAGCTGTACCTGCGGAAATGTATTAGCATCAACTTGGTGAACACCAGTTGATTTTCTTCTTTCAGCACTCTCAGAGGGCCACTGATTTGCATCTTTAGACAACTCATCAAGAATTGTAACTATCTCCTGTGGAGTCTTCTTCATCAACGAGCCTCCAGCTGCATTGCTCAATGTTCTACATGAGGCCGGTGTCAATCCATCCCAAAAGTCCTGGAGTTGCATCCAGAGTTCAATTCTGCTATGTTGGCACTTTCTGACTATCTCCTTAAACCTCTCCCAAGCTTCAAACACAGTTTCAGTCTCTTTTTGGCAGAAGTTATGGATTTCTTTTATAAACTTGCCCGTCTTAGCTGATGAGAAATATTTATCAAGAAATCTTTTGGTCATCTCATCTCATGTTCTAATTGATCCCGTGGGGAAGCTTCGAAGCCACTCCTTTGCATCAACTTTGAGTGTGAAGGGGAATGCTCTTAAGTACATTGCATCTTGTGACACCCTGTAGTATTGAAAGGTGTTCATAATCTCCTCGAAGTCCATTAGATGTGTATTTGGATCTTTGTTCATCTTTCCTCAGAAGACACAGCAGTTCTGAAGGGTTTGAAGCAACCCTTGCTTTAACTCAAAATTGTTAGCTGCAATTGGAGGTGGTCTAACACTTGATAATCCTTGGTTGTAAACCGGTCTAGCATAATTGCCAAGTGATCTCGTAGGCCCGGGAGCTATATTTCCAAAGTGATCTGCAGCCAAGGGTTGATTCTGAGCAATTCTCCGAGCCCTCTCTTCTTCATAGATAAACTGTGCATCTCTAATAGCTGCTTCTTCAGCATCACGTGCAGCTCTTTCTCGTTGTTGGGCTACCTCTCTTGCAGCCAAATCTACATTATCATCATCGTCTCCAGCCATAGTTTCTTTAGTTGAGGATTGCCTAACATTTTCTAACGTCTCGGTGAGATTTCTTTCCTTCCTCAGTTGTCGCAGTTGTTTTTCAATTTCTGACTTGTATGGTAACACTTCCTTCCCAAAAACTCGAGTCATGCACCACTCTTAACCTGAGGCCAACACACAGTTAAAGAACTCCAAACGTAAAAAGAGAAAAGTAAAATAAAAAGAAAAATTCCTGAATTAGAACTACAAACTCTTTCAAAGACTATTGGTCGCCAATCCCTGGCAATGATGCCAAAATTTGACGAGTGCAAAACACCACTAAAAATTATGCTCGCTAATCAAATATAGTATAGTATAATATAGTATTCACAAGGATTGAATTTAAATAGTATTCTTGTAGTTTCTAGCTTGATTGCTATCCAAGATGATCAACAGTTTAGATTTATATGATTAATACTAAAATTAACTAAGAATCTAAAGCTATTGACTAATGGCAATCAAAGCAAGAAATAAGCAAAGAAAGATATCAATGGGAGAAGATAGTAGGTGCAAGATAATTGTCTGGGATTTAACACTAGTTAATTCACTTCTAATATTCAAGAGAGTCTCCCGAATTCACTTAATTATCAGTTTAATTGTTTAGTAGAAATTCCTCTCTCGATTAAGCCTCAACCTCACGAGATGAACCAATTTAAGCTCTATGAAGATATGCAAGAATGCGTAGTGGATTGATCTTTAGGAGAACCTCTCTCGATTATCCTCCTAACTAGGTTTAATCAATGATTTAACTAGCCTCATTTGATTACTAAGAAGAATTAGTGAATTCAACCAACAAAATAATGCAGATATATCACAAGTTATGCCTCTCTCGATTACATGAACAAGTGACAACAAATGCAACGATTAAATCATCCAAAAACACTTCAATACATAAAACTAGAGTTATAATCCTCAAACAAATATCAATACACCAAATCCATCAAACACCAAAGAGTACTACTCCATAGACATGGAGTAATTTATCATAAATATAATAAAAGTATAGGAAAATATAAATTCAATCCAAACTCGGGTCTTGAGTGAGGAAGGAATGATGAAATCCTTGTGTTTTGGCTCCTTTAACTCCTCTTTAGCTTCCTTACGTCTAAAGTATGTCAAAAGTCTAGAAAATAATGTGTTTCCATGTATTTATATCAAGTAGGGTCGGTCCCAGATGAAACCACCTTCTCTGGCCCGAAATAGGACAATGGCTCTGTAAAATTTGCACAGGCGCGCCACATGGAGTGACACGCCATGCGAGGCATTAATGGGGAAATCCAGAGAGCTCAACTTCTGTCAAGTAGCAGAGCTTGTACAGTCGCGGCGCCTCACGCGCCGCGGCTGTGGGATTTTCTCATAGTACGGTTCAAACTTTGATATTTGATGTCCAGGCTTGGTCCTCGACCTCCGAACACGTTCCCGGTTTATCTCCTTAGGCTTTTACTCGTACTTCAAAGCTCGAATTAGCTCCATAACATCTACATCACTCGGAATCACTCCTACAAGGTATAAAATACATAATAAGTACAAAACACTAGTGATTAAAGCTCAAATACAATTAAAGTGCAGTAAATTAGGGTGCAATAAACGACTAAAACACGAGATTATAGCCTACCATCACAATGTGAATCTGGATTTTGGTTTTGCTCTGTGTTATCTATTTTCAACATTTCCTTTTAAAACTTTTTTGACAAAACAATGTATTTACTCGGCTAAAATTTTGTTCTAATTTTGCTGATTCAACTCTGGAGGCCGATTCATCATGCTGACTTTGGAACTTGTCTCTAGATTCCTCATGTCCTTTAATTCTTGTTATATAGCATTAGTGTGCTTTCTTTTGCATGCAACAAAGTGAACATACATAATGTTTAGAGTCTGCATACCGAGCAAAAGATAGCAATAAATTACTTGTAGTTTTATCTCATCGACCTAAGCTCAACTACCAAAAAAGGGACGTGTATGTGTTTCTTCCACTGTTAATACATTCATTAGATAACATTGCCTTGCACAACGCAATATTATATGCATGAGATCTTAATGTAACTCATTGCATACATAGCTAAGAACCATTTGAGCTTTGAGTTCTAAAGAATTTCTCTCACCCTGTTGCCACAAGGACATATATCCAAGCATTACAAGAAATTACAGATGAATACTAGTTGAGCCCCTACATAAGGAGCTATGCCTTTTCTCTTATCCCTATAGGCTTGCAAGTGAGTATCATAATACATAAAAAAAATTATGCAGTAGGAGTTTTAGAACTTCTCATAATTCTTCGATCACCATATTTTATTCTATTTATCATCAGCTAGCAAAATACTCTGGTGGGACTTGAACTTTCTCTTAGTATGTTAAAAGTTATGCAGATTGTCTTGTAGTAATAAAAAAAGTCTTCTAAAACCTAGAAAAATTGACTATGAAATTTATTCAATTAAGCTGAATAATGAAATTTGGGATTATTGTTCCCTTTTTGTTTTGTCTAACTTTCTAATTCTTTATTTTCTCTGAATTATTATATAGATCCCCATGCCTCATGTTAAGATAGGATAGGACTTATTCACATGATCTATTAAAATCAAAAGGCAAATCCATGATATAAGTCGATAGTCTTGTACCACAGTACAAAATTTTCTTTTGTGACACCTAAAGACTTATATATATATATATATATATATATATATTCTAGAAAATGTTAACTCTCTTTATATGGATATATAGTCTACTTTATCTGACCAAAAGCAGCTGTAGAGAAATATGGAGCCACTTGATGAAAGAGTTGGTGAAGTGTACAAACATAATTGGTCTTACCAAAATCAAAAGATATAAAGGGAGAAGGCACTCAGAAACCATTTGGCAAACAATAACATTTTCAGCATAATCTTGAAAATAAACGTGCTATTTTTTGTTTTTCCCGCCTACATTGGTGACACTGCGGCCATAGACAAGACGCAATTTGCTGGATAATTTATGTGCTTTGAGAGTTTAAGTTGACTTAATCCAGTCAACTATTTCTAATTTACCTCTGGAAATCAACATTCTGGTACTATACCTTTGACTGAAAGAAAAAAAAAAGGGTGTGGATTTAGCACTATCCACGATGGTAGCAAAGTTTCTTTTCCAATTTAAATGAGGAGCTTTGTGAATATCGTAATTTTGTGATCCAAATCTCTAACACTCATTTGAATCTTGGGTATACCCCACTTTTCTTGCGCATATCTGTTTCTAAAGAGAATTTTGCACTCGAGGATCGATCTAATTTTATCTTTTTTTAATACAATAATCGTAATGCCGATAACTATACGTAAATGCCGGAAAAATATATATAGTTTGTATAATTTTCAGAATTTCAAAACAAAAATAGTGTTTGGTGAACTATTTTAAAATATAAGCGTCACTTAACTCCACAAATATACTAAAAATATAAGTGGTGTGAATTTATACAAAATACTCCAAACATGACATGGTTTGAATATTTGTGATGCTCAAAGAGAAATCTCCACATACAATTGAATGATTGATGCGAGAGAGCGGAAAGAATTACTGTAGATGATATTTTTCTATCTAAAAATATCAATTTCCAAAAGCTCAGTATAAAATTGACAATATATCCCAGCATAAAATTTTGATACAATCCTTTTTATTTTATTTTATTTTATTTTTTTACTTTTCTCATAATTATCATCTGCCGGTTTCATAAACTTTTGGCATATCAATTACACAATTTTCTAAAATTTCAAGGACTAAAATAGAAACTCATAACACGGCATTAACAATATCGTCCAAAATCCCACAGATCAAATTCGAAACATTCTCTCAACTCGCCCTAACTCAGACTCGGCCATGTGGAGAAACACGGTGGGTTTCTCTTCGAAGCTCCTAGCCGCCTCCAAATCCTCCTCCTCTCTTCGTCTTCCTTTACTTCATCATGGCGCTGTTACCCGATCCACTTCTACAGCCGCCGGCTCCGGTCCGGAGTCAACTGAAGCTGCCGGTTCAGTAAAGTTGGGGTTTTCGTCCGGATCTCCGGGTTCTTCAGCTGTGGATCTTTCATCTTTTGCGGCTGCTGCATCAGTTTTGAAATCTAGGGATGTTGTGGATTTTGCTAAGCACTATGGGCGCTGTTATTGGGAGCTTTCTAAAGCTCGCTTAAGGTTTGCCCCTTTTTGCTGTGTGAATCCTTATTCAAAGTACTGTTGGAATTATTTGGACCGGATGATGTAGTTGATTGTTTCTGTAATGGTACTGCAACTGCTGTTTAGTATTTGCCTAATAACTTGCTGAATCCAATTATTGGAGTATGTGAATTAACTTATGTATCAACTGGCTTCGTAGAGTTATTGGGACGTTAGGGCCTGTTTAGTTGTGCTTACAGGAATGAACTTTAGGTCATCTTGTAGATATCACGAAGGATATTGATCCTGCTACAATGCTCTCAGTGTGAGCCCATTTGCCCCAGTTTTGGTAGGTTGTGGGTTATAGTAGGTCGCCCAGTGGATTGGTTGACATGCACGCGATTAGTGTAAATTGGTTTTCCTTTTCATGTTAGATTTTGTGTTGGGAACTCTAGGTGAAATGATAATAAAAAAGTAGGCTAAGAAAAAAAGTAGGAGATAGTGGGTCAAAAAGTGAGAGGCTGGACTCTGGAGTGTAGTGGACATACCAATTTACTCTTAGATTGTTTATGCTTCTTTTGATAACACAAAAGAAATCATTTTTTTCATTAAACCAAGTTTGTTACTTCAAGGGATTAGTGTTTAGAAGTAGTACAAATTTACAAATTACAATTTTAAGGCGGATTAAATCCAAATTGAGAAGCAGAAAAAGAAGACTAATTACTATTTTCTTGTGCTTTCGGCTCCATTCCTCATTTTTCAATGTTCTGATATGAAATTCCTTTAGCAGGAGAAAACTGTGCGCTGTCAACCATTCCGAATTTTATATCTTACTATCCTTGGCTTATTTTTTTTAGATAGAGGGGTGGAAGGAGGGAGGGTATTTGGTTGATGTCTTGTGTGTTTTTCTGCCCTTTATTTCTTTCTCTTGTGGTGGTTGTGAGGCATGGGTACCAATGTGTAGAATAAATTCCCATGATAGTTGGCTGCTGCAGATAATCAAAATTTTGTGGGGTGAAGATCCAAGACTCTGGCAACTTAGCTGAGTAATTCATGAATGTTTGAATGATATACATGAACTATAGCAATATAATAATGAAGGACAAACGGTTTTAGAAGGTAAGGCAGTCTTGTCAAAATGTGACTAAATGGGAGTAGCACATGTGTTCGAGGTTGACTGTATATGTTGTACTGTATTTGACTGATACACTTGGACAGTTGGATGTTGTCTATAAAGTACTCTAAGCCTCTATTGTTTCCCTAAAGGGTTACCTTTCAATAGAACACTTTGGTTTTTATGGCCGTTTTAATGATTTTCCTGGTGATGCTAGGTCCATTTACTCATTTAGAGCCTTAAAAGTTAAAACATATTATAGGGGTCCGAAAGTGAGAAGCAAAAGAAGAGGCTAGCAGCTAACTACAAGAAATCATTAAAGACTCAATTCGTATCCAATTTTAATGGATTTTCCTGTTCATTTTAGATTTAAATTGCAAGAAATGAAGTAATTCTGTTGAGCCGAGAGTCTCCCGGAAATAGCCTCTCTACCCTTTCGGGGTAGGGGTAAGGTCTGCATACACTATACTCTCCCCAGACCCCACTAGTGGGATTTTACTGGGTATGTTGTTGTTGTTGTTGATGTAATTCTGCATCTTATTAATGCCTTCTCTAATGCAATTTACTTCATAAAAAAATTAGGTGAAACACACACCAACAAAAAAATAAGTTCCTTTTCAAGATACAAGCTTCTTATCTTCTGTAAAAAAACACACAATAAAAAAAAATAGAAGTAGGAGATTGTGGGCCAAAAAGTTAGCTTGAGATTAGTCTTAGCTTGTCAAGCTGGTTCTAAAGGACATGAGAATCAACTTTTTCATAGAATGAAGTTAGTTACGTTAGTGTTTTAGTAGTATAAATTAGAAGCTTAAGCAAATTAAGATCCAGACCAAGAAGCAGCAAAAGAAGACAAGACACTGGTTTTTCTTGTTTTCCAGCTCCATTCCTCATTTTTCAGTGGTCTAATATGGATTTCCTTTAGTGGGAGAAAAAAGAGTGCTCTCAACCATTCCAAATTTCTAATCATATTATTCCTTGGCTTTTCACTCAGTTGAAGAGCTTCTATATTCTTTATTGATTCTATTGCTTGTTCTGATTGTTCCAGTCTTTTCTTTCCAGAATGTTGGTAAATGAGCTACTCAATATGTCACCACTGTATATTTTTGCTGCTTCATTTTTCTCTAATTACACTTATTTCAGTATGCTAGTTGTTGCAACCTCCGGCGCTGGGTATGTCCTTGGGAGTGGTAGTGCCATTGACTACATGGGACTTTGCTGCACATGTGCTGGCACAATGATGGTGGCGGCATCGGCTAACACGTTAAATCAGGTATAATGCTGCAATCTTGCTGACAACTAAATGGCCACCTAAATGAGAATTGAAGCCCTCCCGATAAAGTGGGTAAATCCCCGGTGGGCTGTCAAGAAATTTGTGCCTTTTCCCTTAACGTTTTTCTTTGAGAAACAATTGAAGGATATAAGATTGTATCCATCAGTGACTGTTGATGCAGCATATGCTTTTCGTGCATTTTTTAAGCAGTGAAACGTCAGTGATTAATTGTTGTATTGTTTGGTCTTAGGTGTTTGAGGTAAAAAATGATGCTAAGATGAACAGAACTAAGAGAAGACCATTGCCGTCAGGACGGATTAGTATACCTCATGCAGTAACATGGGCAGCATCTTCTGGGATAGTGGGCACTGCTCTACTGGCTAGCAAGGTGGGCGGATAGCCTCTGCAACTAGTCTGACAATATATATATATATTACAATTAGATAGACTGTCTTTCTTTCCGTTGACATAAATTATTGATTGAGGGATTGATGTTGCAATTTCTATGACAAGGTTTCTACAGGCTAATATGTTGGCAGCTGGCCTTGGGGCTTCTAATCTTGTGCTGTATGCGTTTGTATACACACCACTAAAGCAGATACATCCAATAAATACATGGGTCGGTGCAATTGTTGGTGCTATCCCACCGCTGCTTGGGTAATTGTCTTGTTATACACTCTTTAGGCTTTCTGCCTTACCAATATCGGTCCCACCGAAATTATGTGTCTATGTACCTGCACATAAAGGAGACATGATCTTTTATCATTCTTTTTTGTTTTTTTCTTACAAGTTCATGAATTAATTGTTGGTTTGAGAATGTTCATTGATAGGCATATTTTGGCATGCTGTACTATGCAGGTAATTTACTAGACTGATCGTTTTGGCATGCTTCAGATCTATATTTTCTTTGTGTATGCGTCATTGCGCTCCTCAGAGTGATGCATTACTTAATTTTGTTATGTAGCTATTCTGCATAGTAAAATAGCAATTCCACCTTCAGAGTGCAACTCTCTTCATGGATTATGATTATTTTTAGACCCGATGCATGGGAAGTTTCTTATTTAGTTGCAGAAAGGATGAAATATTATCCAGCTGAATTGCATATTTATGTTATAAATTGCATTTGTTACTACGGAAATGTTAATAGAGTACCACTTACAGCAAGTACCTGGATATAACTATGTTTTAGCTTGTGTTTTCTGGTATTTTTGCAATTGCTGTGGGTCTACAGCTGATGAGCCCATACTGAAAGGTTTTCTCTCCTTGTATAGGTGGGCCGCAGCTTCTGGTCAAGTGTCTCTGAATGGATTGCTCCTCCCAGCAGCTCTGTACTTTTGGCAAATACCTCATTTCATGGCCCTAGCGTACTTGTGCCGTAAAGATTATGCTGATGGAGGGTAAGTACTGATTATGTAATATGTAATGATCTCCAAAGTCAAGGCTGTTGCGTGGTGAAAGTAGCCATATTGTTTCAATTAATGGTCATATGCATCTAGACGCCGAGAATTGTCCCGCATGTGCTATCTCTAAAGAGGTCCTCGAGCTTTAGTCTTCATGTAATAAACGACGAATAAAAATCTTGGGCTACCAGAGGCTTATTGTGGTTGGGGGTGGGGGAGCTTGAATATTTGTTGATGATGCTTGCAATAAAAGCTGCTTGACATCATGTAGCGTCCTTTTTTTCTCTTAATGTTCTATATATTTCTTCTAAGTTGGCCCCTGAGATTCTTCCTGGACTTGTCATTTATCATTCTCTGGATAGGTTCAAGATGTTCTCGCTTGCTGATGCTTCTGGTCAGAGGACAGCCGCTGTTGCCTTGAGGAACTGCCTATATCTACTACCATTGGGTTACCTAGCCTATGATTGTGAGTCAATTTTCTATATAGGAATATTTCCATTTTTCCGTTATTGTCTGTGTAAAAGTTACTTGGCATGGCTTGAAGCGCCACCAAGTTTTGTAAGGTAAGTGGACTAGTATTTTCCTCTCTCTGTCCAACTTTAGGTGGCTTAAGTTGACTTTAATAAGTGTGTACAATGACAACTTTTTAGGTTTCTGTGGAGTACATAAATATGAAATTGCTTAAATATCATTATGGAAATGCTACCTGAGTTGTAGAAAATCTTGGAATGAATCTGGTCCCAGATTGGTTTGCCTAGCAACTTAATGGTTTCATGGCAATTGCTCAATGTGGCTTCCCTCTGTTTGTGAATACCGTTTGTACTTTGTTAATGTCTAACCTCCCTCTTCCTGCTGTCTCTAAACTTCCTTCTCTTATGACTATCTGCATGCAGGGGGGTTGACATCTGGGTGGTTTTGCCTCGAATCGACACTTCTTGCTCTGGCTATTAGCTGTACAGCAGTATCATTCTACCTGAACCGTACAACCAAAGATGCTAGGAGAATGTTCCATGCCAGCCTTCTCTATCTTCCCGTATTTATGTCTGGGCTTCTAGTTCATCGTGTAACTGAGAGTGAGCAGCAAATGACCATTGAAAACTCCATTAAGATTGTTGAGATGTCATCTTCATTGGAAAGTACAGAAGGGTCGCAAGAAAACAGAAAGAAGCAGTCTGTAGGTGGTGGTCAACGTCGGCCACCTGTATCGTATGCCTCAGTTGCTCCATTTCCTTTCTTGCCAGCTCCTTCATATGCCACACCATAAGATATGAATCTTTTCTCGAATTTTTTTTTGGTACTAATGTAATAAAAACAGGAACAGAAGTACCCCTTTATATTGGATTACTGGCAGCACCTGGATGTCATACTTATAAAGGTTTGAGTAACCTTGGGCGTGGGATGTCCAAGGAATAGATTTTGTTCTTTTTATTGTTTGGTCCACAAGTATGTTTACCAGATCAAAGTGGTATCTTACAGATGATGCATATGGAGTAATCTTATTTCCTTGATCCGGTGTTGCGGAGAGCTTTTACATGATTGGCATAAATAACATTGAGGCTAGTGATGTTGCGAGAGCAATTTTGTAAATTCATTGATGCTATGGACGAAGTGCATTTTGTCTCAAATTGAATGTCTTGTTGGTGAACTTCACCATATTTCAAGGTGCATTTAGAATTGCTACGGAAGAAGTTTCAAAAATCAGATACTCGAAAATTACATGAAAGCCATTGTAAGTAGAAAGTAAGTATTGTGCATCTTAGAATTATAAAAGAAGGTAACAAGCTTTAGTTTTAAAAAAGAAAAGTTAAAGAATTTCACTTAATATATATTAACAGATGCTGGTAATAAAGAACATAACCATAGCGAGTGCTGGTTAAAGAACAAAACCATAAGGGGTCATTTGGTATGTTACTACTTGAAAAAATAATACATCTATTATTTCATTTTGTTATTCTTTTTCATTATATATCATAGGGAAAATGACACTGTATAGTTGCTCTCAAAATATAATCGGGAAAATGTATATTTTTTGTATATATATACATTCTGTATGTTATATATAAAAATAATATAATTTTATATATTTTTTCGGCTACCGAATGTAAATAGTTTTTAGTGCGGGCTAAAAATGAAAAAAGCACGGGTATAATGCTTTCCTGCCTCTGTGACACGAGGATCCAAATTCCACACAATTCGATATAAAAACATTGTACATGATGAATTCTCTGGAGCTTCAGCATTGATTAGGTTTCAATAGAGATTTAGCCTCATTTGTTTTTTTTAAGACTAATTTTAAGATACGTGCTTTGTACGTGTAAGACGCGTATATTAGTAAGATAATTGTATGTGACGAGAACGAACTTAGAGATCAAATATAATAGGAATTTTTACATTTCTATACCACATAGGAAACCTTTTTACCCTACATGTTTAAGGTTTGAGTAAATTACACTTAGTATACCAAATTACCAATCCTATACCATGCTTAATTAAGGGTCTAATTAATGGGCTATTTTTACTCCTTAATTAAAGGTATCCATATCTAATTAATGGGCAATTTTTACTCCTTAATTAAAGGTATCCATATATCTCACGTTTCTCTCTCCTTACGCCTCATCCCCTCACCCACGTTTTTACCCATACCTCACATTCTTTCTTGTTCTTCATCCACGATTGCAAGATCAATCAACGAAAGATGTCCTTGAGATGCATTAGCCAGTGAAATCTCATTATATTTGAATGTCGTGCCAATTTCCTCTGCAACAATTGTTTTTGGGTACCAAACAAAATTCCCTCTTCTGGAAAAGTAAAAAATGAGAAATTTATTGGTAAAGAGACTAATATGAAAAGCTGCCGACAACTTCTCCAAACGACTTAGAAATACTGACTGTTGAGGCCCTCACCTAGATTTACTGTTTGTCGTGTATTTTGTAGTGTAATTGCAGTGTAATTGTAGTGTAATTGTAGTGTAATTGTAGTGTAATTGTAGATTTAGTGTAATGGATATGATCTGTTGAAGCTCTCACCTAGATTTACTGTTTGTAGTGTAATTGTAGTTAGTTTGTAGTTTATGTAGAACATTCCACGATTAATTGTAGTCTAAAATGTAGACATAATGTAGACATGATTGTGGATGATGTGTTTCCTGTTTGCCCTGTAACTGTAGGTAAATTGTAGTTATTCTTATATTAGATACTTAAACTGTATGTAATTTGTACATTCACTGTAGTTATTCTTATATTAGGTACTTAAACTGTAGGTAATTTTTGGATGTTTACCTCCAAGTTCTATGTAATATTTGTATATAACTGTCAATTGAATATAAATTACACAACAAAAAATAAGAAATAAATACTCCAATCGTAGAAATGTGTTATCCACAATTAATCTGCAAATTGTCTACACTATTTTACAAAAACTACAAAGTAACTACATTTAACCTACATTATAACTACAATCTGGAAACAATTTACACATGGAAGTTCTTCAAGTTGGAATTGGCCACAACTACATTTCTTGTTTTCTAGACACACAATGTACCGCTTCACACCATCCAACACAGTATGTATATGATCTGTTGAAGCCCTCACCTACATTTTCAGAACAAACACAAAGAAAAAAATTTTACAATATTAAAAATATAGTATCTACAATATATCTACAATATATCTACATTTTATCTACAATTTATCTACAAATTAACTACAAACTACAAGTAAACTACAATTTGCCTACAATTTATCTACAATCTGGAGACATTGTATATTAAAATATTTTTTTCCTGCACCAAATAAAGAACTTGTAGTCAAATTGTAGATATATGTAGTAAATTTGTAGATAATATCATAAAACTAAAATTCTAAGCATTTTCGAACTACACAAACCTGCATTCCCATCTACCACAATGGCATCAACTTCAAAATCTCTAAATCTGCCATAGTTATCCCAATTCCCATTCAATTTTAGCATTATTGGGATTTTTGACATGATTTCGTGTAGTTGAGAGAAAAAAGATGAAGAACAGATATAGGTTCGACAATTTGAGTACTGAGGACGATGAAGAACAATTTTGAATTCTACAATTTGTATTGCGTTGTTGAAGCTTCTGAAGCTCTGCGTTGTTTTTGAATTGTAGTGAAAGAGAGAATTACGCAGCAATCAGATCTCTTTCCGTTTCAAATTTCGAATTTAATGTGGAAAGAATCAAACGCAGATTTTGTGCCTTTTTTTTCGCGCGTTTTAAATGGCAGAATCTGCCTAATTATAGATTGGTATATAAATTGTAGTTAAAGTGTGGACTGGGCGGGTAATTAACAAATTATGCATATTTTTGGTAATAAGGTTTTATATATGGTATAGGAAGGAAAAAATCCCAATATAATGTTTCTTTCCATTCTTCGTGAGCCACTTATTTCTCCGAAACAAGAGATTCAAGTCATCTTCCTCCTTTTTCCCAAGAAGTCGACGGCGTTACACCATTGGGATACGCCCGTCCCGCGCGCGGTTAGGAAGATTGGCCGTAATCTGAGCGGTACCACCCACCCTACCCTACCACCTATAGGCAGCCGTCCTACAGCCGCCCGAAAAGGTATTATTGACGAACATAAATTATTTCTTGTTGGTGAGATAGGAGTTTAATTTTTGACTTCCTATATTTATGAATTTATTTGGAGACCATAATTGAGCAAGATAGTATAAAATTGAGGATTAAAATGCTTTTGTTCACATATACAAGAACACACCTTATTGCATAGTAAAATTCATTTTTCAGAGTGGCGTAATTATCAAATAAAGTTACAGTTAACTTAGCATATAGTTTAAATAAACTGATAATAAAAATACATCAATCTCAAAGCTCAAATGGTAAAAGAAATATCATAGTTAAACTGCAACAAAGCCATATACTTTTCGGAACGTAATAAATTAGACATCACAATATTGCTAATAAAATAAAATAATATTAAGAAATCGATAAGGAAAATTATTTACCTGAACCAGTAAAAATTGTCGAAATTTTTTGTAGATGCAAGGACATCAATAGCCAAGGGCTATTCTTAAGAACACAATTATAATATTGTGATTTGTATAATATTGTATTAGGTGATACCCTTTTTTGCTTGAGCCCGACCGGGTTGGGTCCGGTCCGGAGCAAATCGGGGCCATCGAACCCGACCTGGATGCAAGGTAGAACGACGGCCACGTCTACAACCGAGGTCGAGTCATTTCGAGACCGTTACAGAGCTCGATAGGAGTCACCACCGGATGGAGAAACACACAAGGTCGGAAGCCGGACTCGTAACGGATAACCAAGCGTCGCCGGATATCTCGCCCAAACGTGATTTTCTCAACCACCTCAGGCCATTAAGGCGTAATTACAGGGATCCACGATGTAATCAATTTACCTACCTTATTTTTACCCTTAATCAGAATGTATAAAAGGGGATCTCTCTAAATTCTTGTGGATCATCAAGCACAATTGTTCTAAGCAATATTATATTCTGCGATTATTTACTTTAACAGCAATTGTTGAGTCTTTATCTTTATTTTCCTTAACTTAAAAACCTTTTGTATCTTTTAGTTCACGGATCCTTAAAACCCCATATAAATTCAATTGTTATCCGGATTCGAGGGTAAACAAATATAGTCAATTAAAAGAAGTAATTAAATTTAATTTTTTCTTACAAAATATGAGCAACTTGAGCTGGCATAATAATTAGTAATTAAAACTATCAAACACAAAGTGAAAATAATCTTAAATTAATAAAATACTCAATTTATATGAGTTAGAATTCCTAACCAATTTTATGTGATGAATGCAATGATCCAAAGAACCTGTACAATATTTTTTATATGAGTCAATTTTAAACCATTGATCATATATGCGACATTGTAAATTAAATCACAATTGATAAACTTTCAATATGCAGTTGTTTATGAGTAATGCATTAAAGATCATTATTACGTAAGTTCAAGAATATAGAATAAGGTAGAAAATTTACCTCAGTTCACAAGCAAATTTACCTATTGATACTATAAACAATTTATAATAAAGAATGCAGGTTAATGGCTTCTTTTATAAAGTGGTTAGCTCCTCCTTATTTTAACTGTTTTGGTTCTAAAATTCTAGGAACCTAAATTGGATCCTAAATATAAATAAAGTGAAGATACAACGTTACCAAAAACTACGGTCGGTAAACTAATATTAAATTGAATCCTAAACCTACACATAAAAAAAAAATGCATCTTAAACCGATACAAAAGAAACAATGGAAAATGACATACCATTAAAAAGAAAGAATCCTAAAAGGAGAGGAAACAAAAACGCAAGAATTCTAAAACTAAAAGAAACAAAACTAAAGGAAAAGAAATCGTAAGGCAAGAATCCCAAAATTCTAAAGAATTCTAAACCTAAAAGGAAGTACACGGCAATTTTTGATTTTGGGAAGAAAAAAAGAAATTAATGATTATAATTACAAATATATCCAACATAAAATGCACTTACGAAGGGTAAAAAAGACGACCGACAATTCGATAGGGGCTTCGTGCTTTAATATAGTATATATAGAGTATAGATATAGATTAAGATTTCTGAATCTAAATACACATCTGAATGTCAAGATGTGTATTAAGATTAAAACATCTGAATTTGAATACACATCTGAACAGATTAAGATGTGTATTAAGATCTGAATAGAAATAATTAAGACTGTTTGATTTTTAACATATGAATGTATAAAATTTATCTTTATTTGAAAATTAATAAACTTAAAATTCAAATTAAATAACTAATTTAATATTCTATCAATAAAATATATAGTTTTCTAAAATATGATAGTTAGTGGTGGTGATTGCTAATGGGTGAATGCCGACTAGAGGCGGTGGTTGGTGGTAGTTTTGGTTGATGATGGTGGTTCATGCTGGTAGCTAGTAGTGATTGGTAATGGTGGCGATTATGATTGAGGATGGTGGTTGTGGTTGATGATAGTTAATAATGGCGGGTGGTGGTAATAGTTGTGACTGAGGAAGGTGGTGGGTTGGTGGTGGTAGGTTATAATGATGGGCAATGTCGGTTGTGGTTGTTGATGGTGATGAGGTGGTCAGTTGTGGTAATTGGGGTGGATGAGTGTTGATTGTGGAGGAGAATGATGGTGGTCGGAGTGGTGGGGATAGTGGGTGGTGATGGTCGATAATGGTGGCGGCTATGATTAAGGATGATGGTGGCGTGGTGGTGGTGGAGGTGGTGGTTGAGTATGGTGGTGGCAGCGGCATGGTGGTAGTTGATAATGATAGGCGGTGGCGGCAGTTAATAATAATATGTGATAGCATCTTGATGAAATTAAGTCTCTGTTATAAATCTTAATCATACAGACCTATTCAGACGCATTAAGTGGTTGTAAAGTAAAAAAAAAAATACAATTAATGATTAAGATCTGAATAATTAAGATTCAGACTTTAAAAACAAACGCACTTATTGTTCCATTTAGACTCGTCACATTATAACTTATTCCATCTTTGGTTTATATTTTGGATCATGTATAACTAATCCTTGTATAACTTAATTTACCAATTGACTTATTATTTTATACCACCAATAATAAGAAATAATTAATCCATGTATAATTTATACATAGCTAAAGTACCAAAAGGTCAAAAATATTCTTTTCTTTTTCCTAGAAGTCAATGAAAGCCAATCAACCAAGGGTATAAAAGTAAACTGATTGATTCTTAGCTTAAAACATAAATAAATATTTTAAATGAAATCTCGTATATCTAATTTAGTGCTCATATCATTTTTTGGCATTATTCTAAATGTCAAATAGCATCTTACCCTGAAATTAAAATTATTATGATTATGGCGCCTTTGTCCACCATAGCAAGAGGTACATCAAGCTTTTCAGCATATGTTGTTGTCCCAACAACCGTGCCATCATTGGCGACGACCACAACAAGGTCAGAACCTATGCCCTTACTGATAAATGTAGTCTATCATTACGGGTGGAATGTGCAAGAGAAATAGGAAGTGGACAAATAGAGAAGCGTGAGAAATTGAACCTCGCATAAGAAAGAGAGAGAGTGAGCAATTCTGCTGGATAAAAAAGTTACACTACAGCTATGTTTTTTTCTTATATAGAAACACATCTTGTTTGGATGTTTGCTTATGTCTGAATTGTTATTTTAAATACAATATTTTGGTTGTTAGTACTTAAATTTTATTATGTTGTATCGTTAAGTAACGACGAAAAGTGCCACTTTATGGAATGATTGATTTGGTGTGGTGGTATTATTACTGTGAGCATGTGATTTTTGCCCTAAGCAGTAATTCCCAAAATTTCAAGCAAAATAATTTTCCTAGTATTTTATAATTTTGTGTGAGTTTTGTGGCATTCTTTGGTAATTGGTGCATTCATTTTACGCATTTAATCCATAAAAAAATACCAAAAATATGCATTAGCATTTAGGGATTTAATTTCATAATTTTAGTTAATTGGTCTTAGAATAAAATATAAAAAAAAATTGCAAGAAAATAGTCTTTTGCACTACTAGTTTTGCATTTGTGTCAAAATAGGTTTACAAGTAAATTTTAGGAATTAAAATAGCTTAATTTAGGTCTTTGCTTTGTTTAGGCATTTTATAAAAAATCAGAAAAAATAAACAAATACAAAAATACAAAAAATGTATACAAAAAAAAAAAAGCAAAATAAGAAAATAATACAAATTGCCCGGATTGGGCTGCTTGTATTAATCCAAAAGAAGAACACCCAGCCCAAGCTTGCCCAGGCCCAATTCACCGCCCGGTCCAGTCCCTCCTATAACAAAACGACGTCGTTTTGACGTCGTTTAATCACGACCGTCCATCTCCCCATATCCAATGGCCCAGCTTTAATCTTGAATTTTACATAAAAGTGTCCGAATTATTCAGAAATTTTGAGACCAAACTCTTCTTCCTCGTACAAAACCTCAACTCCGCCGTCCTCCACCCTACCCCGCCCTAGCCCCACCGTCCCTCCGCCGTCCGCCGCCGGCCGGAAATCGCCGCCGCCGGCGGCGATGCTCCGATGACCACCAAAATAACACCCCAGATTCCCCTTTTCTTCCTCTACTCAAATCCACTACCCGTTGCCTCCAAATCTTATCAGAACTCGTCGAATATCCATTCGAAGTTTTCCGGCCAAGTCGCAAGTTATGCCAAACGGTCCCAAATTAACACCATGGGACCGCCTTGACCTTCCCTACCCAACCCCCATAGCCACGTGTCTCGAATATGGCCGGAATCGCTCAAATATCCGATCAAAAGTCCGGCCAAAACCCTAAATTCTCCAAGCCCCACCAAATTGATACCTCCCTCATGAGGAATTTGACACCATTAGCATTCAGAGCTTACCGGAAATAGACGAATTTCAAATCTGAAGAGCCATGTGACCTTGGGAGTTTGCACAGATGAGTCTTCTTCTTTTTGTGTTTGACTTTTCTGTTAAGATTGGATTAGTTTACAATTAGTGTGTTTAGGTTGTATATTAGGCTCGTAATTACTGGCTCTAAGTCGAATAACCGTTAAATGTATAGCTTAGTTCTCTTTACTTGATTAAGTGTTCCCATGTCAAATGCTTCGTTTCGTTGATCATTCATCTAGGTTTAATACTGTTTTTGATTGACTGTCAGATTCGATCCTGTGTTTGTGTCGATTAGGAAGTGCATGTTTATAACTTGAATTATGCCTCTGTTTAGTGTAATTAACAGTCGTTGTTGACTTGATAATCCAATAATTTGCTCATTAGCCTATTGTTTTTGATCAGATTCAATCCATCTTGTGTTTCAGTTTTAATATGTTTTAGTGATTCAGTGTAACGCCTGGTTCAATCAGTGGTAATTAATCGAATTTGGCCATAACAGATGGATTCAATTAGGGTAGGGAGAGGACTAAAGTCATGCTGGTCTGGATAGTAATTTTAGGGAGTTCAAAGGGTAGTTCAGGCATAGGGAAAGGGCACTTTCAGCAGGTTTGGTAGTTTTTGAAGAGGTTTAAGGGTAGAATAGGGATTGTGATAGGCATAGAACCTTCTAGGAAGGGCTGTAGTGTAGATTCTAATAAACTTAGGATAGTTGCTTGCATAACAAGTCAGAAATAGTGGGGTAAAAACTGAAATTGGGATAGGGACTAAAGGGGGTAAAGAAAATCTGAAAATTGGACTTAGTTTACCTATAAATAGGCAGTCATTTTGCCTTGAGCAGGAAGTTTGAGAAGGGGAGGTTCTGAAATTTTGCTAGTGAGTTTTAAAAGTTTTGCTAGTGAGCAGGAGAGCTGTCACACCTCCTTTTAAATTCACTACACCCGCAAAGGCGTAGTAAAGGGAGTTATTTCCAACTTGAAGTGACAATCGAAACGGGATTATTTTTTAGAGCATTCAGAGTCGCCACTTGGGAATTTTATGGTGTCCCAAGTCACCGGTTGCATCCCGAATCGAGGAAATTATGACTCTGTTCATAGTCAGCGAACCAGAAATCCGAGTAAGGAATTCTGTTAACCCGGGAGAAGGTGTGAGGCATTCCCGAGTTCCGTGGTTCTAGCACGGTCGCTCAACTGTCGGATTTGGCTAAATATCTGATTTTAGTACATGTTTCGATTTANATATGGTGTTGGACTTTTTGGTGTTTGCAATTGTTGATGTTCTGGTCCTGCTGTGTTGATTAAGTTGAGAATTATTGTGCTGTGTTGAACTGAGTTAATACCAGTTTTAACTTCTTCCTGGGCTGCTGTTGCACACTGTCACTGCTACTGATTTTCTCTTCTCTCGTTTGCAATTACCAGGTACACCTTGAATCCGCCCTGCTGTATATTAAGCTCGAAATGGAATGCAAATATCTACTTGTTTTGCCGTCTGGACTATGCTGTATTGTTAGACGTTAGACTTGAATTCATAGTACATTGTCAGTTTAATCTTTTACACGTATAAGTCCTGGACTGTATAAACAGACTGCTTAGCAATTGTTGGGACTGTTTTGAATCTGGGGACTGCTTAGCATGTGAATTCTGCAGTATTGGTTTTAGTTTGGTTCAGCTTATACTGCTAGTGTTATGTGACTGGAATTCGAAATTAGGGATGTTTTTTTTATGTGTACCATATCCTTGAGGCATGACCTCAACATAAGTGTAATTTGGCTTTGTTAATTTGTGAACTTCCATTGGTATCTGCAGTAGTTAGATAGTCTAAACACGATGAATATAAAACTAGGATTTTAGCCACGCCATCGTGAAATAATCGAAGTCGCAGCAAGTACAAATCGAGTTTTGTTTTGAATAACTGCTGCCGATGAACTAAAGGCTTAACAGCCTTGTTGTGCTGCTTTGGGCCTTAGTGGTTTAAGCGAGTGGCCCAGGTTCGGATCAGATTACAATTTTCGTGTGGGGCCTGGGCCAAGGTCTGTAGCTGGCCCGATTCTGATATAGACTTAGATGCAATCCTCCTTCATTGGGCTCATTTTGGAAACCCAATCGGCTTAAATACAAAATCCACCTCTAGTTTATTGCAACCCAATAACAAATCAATTGGGGCTCTCCCCTTAGCTACTAGAGACAGTAACAAAGTATAGATTGCTTTAGGCTTGCCTTTAAGTAATAAAAGAGATGAGCCTCGCCAATCAAAATTCCAAGACGCATGGCCTTCATTTAATTAATTTTAACTCTTTAGAATTTGGGGCGTGCCGTTTAGCAAATTCCACGGTCACCCATAGAGATAATAACCCGTTAGTCACTTTAGGCGCGTGTTTTAATAAGTTTACCTTCCTAAATACGGGTGCACATTTATGTGACCCAAATCCCAAATCTCAACGAAGTCGAAATGTGTTAATAATCACGGGTGCACTGGTGCAACGTGGTTCGAGACGCATTTTCACGACGTTGCAATTCTTTTAAAAATCCAATAAATAAAAAATAAAAGCGGTTTATTAATAAGGCATATAAGCTAGGATGTGTTTCGAAATCAGATAAAATCAAATACAACAGTTGAGCGACCGTGCTAGAACCACGGAACTCGGGAATGCCTAACACCTTCTCCCGGGTTAACAGAATTCCTTACTCGGATTTCTGGTTCGCTGACTATTAACAGAGTCATAATTTCTTCGATTCGGGATTCAACCGGTGACTTGGGACACCATAAAACTCCCAGGTGGCGACTCTGAATTCTCTAAAAAATAACAAATCCCGCTTCGATTGTCACTTCAAGTTGGAAATAACTCCCCTTACTACGCCTTACAGGTGTAGTAAGCATAAAAGGAGGTGTGACAGCTCTGGCGACTCTGCTGGGGAAACGAACCCACGACCACGTGGTTCAGGGTTCAGAATTCGAGCTTAGATAAATTGTTGTATTTGGCTTTATCTGATTTTTTTACATGTTTCCTGTTAAATGTGCTAAATACTTTACCGCTTTGATATTATCTGAACTATATAAACTATGCCGAAACCCTTCTCTTCTCACCTCCGGGGATGTGCTCACTGGTGGAGACTCCCTATTCTGTTAGTGTCATACCTTGAAATAAGAAAGAGGCCGGACAAGTTACTAAGCCGGACGATCCCGCGGGTCCCCGGTACGTAGCCCCCTCCTCGACTCGAGTTGTCCGCTCGGGTACACAGTCTAGAACACATACCCAGGTTTTGAACCTAGAAGAACTTGACTCCATGCCGGATCCCTAGTAGGAACGCTTATCTGCATCACGTGCATTTTGACTTAGGGGGCTCAACACAGGGGTTGGGTCCGTCTAGGACAGGTGTACCCAGAATAATGGACCATCCTGATGCATCCTACTTGTGCATTTATCTGTGTTGGACTCGCATGCTGACCGGCTTTGAATATTTAGGCAATATTAGAAAAACGAAAGAGAGAGAAAATAGCAGTGCGGAAAGTTAATTACATATACTGGAAAGAAAAATCAATGGCCAAGTAGTGCCGAAATGCTGCCGGATTTTTGAGAAAAGAAGAAGAGTGGTTTGTTTTGTTTGCCAATGGAAAAGGAAAACAAAAAGGAGTTTTATTTTCAAATTAGTTCGTTTTATTTGCCATCAAAAAGAAAATATAAAAAGAATCTTGCTTTCAGAAAAGAGAGTTTGCCAACAAAACCAAAAAAAAGGGGGGTTATTTTTCAAATTAGGGGTGTTTTCCAAAATAGCTAGATTTATTGGACCGAACTACGTAGGTTTGATTCTCACCGGATGTGAGATACGTAGGCAACCCTCATCGGGTCCAACCACCCTTTTTGCAAAATAGCCGAAAAATACCAATTTTTATTTTGTCATAAATAAATCAGGGGGTGCCGTTTTGTCAAAAATAGCCGAATGTCCCCAAACGGGCGCCGGAAGGCTGTTTGTGCAAAAATGGCCATCTTGAGTCATTTCCCAATGGTCAACGGGTACAGCCTTAAAATCTTCTCCCCGAAGTGCTGAAAGGCCGTAACTGCAAAACCGGCCGTTTGTTTTAAAATTGGAAATTTGAACAAAAATAGTGTCATTTTTTTTAGGGTCAAAATAAGTGATTAAATCACCTTAATAAATGTGCAGGATGAGCACGATTCAAAATAGGGGGAACTTGCATATAGGCCCGCGGCGAGACCGAATGATGTCCCGCGGGCGCCAGGAGCTTTAATGTATTCATGATTGTCTTCTGAGTCTGTATTTTCTTTTCTATTGGAGTCCGTAAAAGTCAGTCAGTTGATTAAGTCCGTATTTTCGTTTAAAGTAGAATAGGGATGATGGAGTCTGTAGTTCTTTTCTGCATTAGAGTCTGTTAGTTGTTTAATCTGTCAGTTTTGAGTCCTTGTAATAGACGTATTTTCTATCAATAAAATTGAAAATCCCAAAAAATATTTTTGCTTCTACTTTACATTTATTCTGCAAGAACTACGCTCGGTCTGATTCACGCGGGGTCGTGATACGTAGGCAATCTCCATAGGATTCGACCATAACCAAGAGAAAAAAAAAACAAACAAAAAAAACGAGAAAAGAGAGGAAAAACCACAAAAGGCGAAAAAGAACAGAAAAGAGCGGAAAAACAAAACTGAAGAGAGGAAGGAAATAGGAACGAGAGAAGACAAAGGCAAGAGTGAAAAACAAGAAGGAGAACATAAGAAGAAAGAGTTTACAATCGGAAATAAGGAAAAGCCGGGATGACGCATGCGACCGATCAAAAGCTGTTACCAATGTGTTAGTTGCCCTAACGCTAACGTGATGGTTTCATCTTGTTCCAAGTCCAGAAAGGCGGTTGGTTTGTGGTTTGAAAGTGGTAACTCTTCTGTACAACACAAGGACAAAAGGCAATGGCAAACAACAAGAGAACTGAGTTGGTTGATACTGGTGCCCGACAACAGTTGGTGGAACAAGATAATGGGTTGGCTGACGAGGTGCGGATGCTAAGACAACATATGACAGACATGTATCAAGCCTGGATGACTGGGAAGGCGCCACCTCCGCCACCACTAAATTTCCCGGACGCTACCCTTACCCAAACTCCCAACACAATACCAGATGATCCTCCATATTCTCCAGACACACCCGCTTATCACACTCGTCCCAACTACCCTAGTAGCTCCACCGCTCATCCCTCAGTTACTACTACCCAAAATTGCCCTCCTGTCATATCCCGAGATGAGCTCCATGATAGAAATGAAAAGGTTACAGGAAGAGAAGGACGAGATGGGACGCCCAGAAAGCTGAAAAGCATAGAACTGTCCTTAAGGGACAAGCGAAGAGTGGGAGGCCAGGGTAGCATGACTTGCAAAGAACTGATTGTGCCACATGACACCCGCCTGCCCGCAGGATTCAAAGTACCAAACTTCAACTTGTATGATGGGCGTGGAGACCCGGTAGCCCACCTGAGGGTCTATTGCAACGAAATGAGGATTGTTGGAGAAACAGATGACGTGATGATGGCATATTTCAGTAAAAGCCTAACTGGGGCAGCTTTGGACTGGCATGGTCGTCAAAATGTCGATGGGTGGCTTACATTGGGTGACATGGCTCGAGACTTTGTCCGATACTTTCAATGCAAATCAAGTGTTACCCAAGACCGCACCTTGCTATCTAAGATGGAAAAAAGGCCGGAGGAAAGCTTTAATGAGTTTGGGCTCAGATGGAGGGAGCAAGTTGCTCGAGTCAGTCCCCCGATCAGCAAAGAAGAAATGGGTAAGCTTTTTCTACAGGCCCGGGGACCTGCCTACTACAGTCATTTGATCCCGGCCTTGGGTAAGCCTTTCAATGATGTATCAAAAATGGGGGAGCTAGTGGAAGAAGGAATCAAGTCAGGCAAAATCGTGAGTCGTTCGGAAGCCAGGCAGAACGTACCAGTAAGCTTGGTTGGAAGAAAGAGGAACAGAAAA